>NC_054054.1:62755959-63058989 GCF_017639655.2 Falco naumanni
CTTGACCTGTGAGTAACTTAATTATTCTGCTTTATTTCAGAATTAAAAAAAAAAAAAAAAAAGACTAAAGAAAGTCATCTTTTTCAACATCTAAAGTTAAGGAAGGCCAAAGCAGTGGGTGGTTGTTGAAGATGAGTGGTGAATCATACAGGTGCGGTGAGTAAAATGCTGAGCTTTTAATGACACATGCAAATAATTAGTAATACAGCCAGTAAGGTTCCCCCCCCCCCCCCTTTCATTTTAGCTTTCTAAAATTGGAGGTGTGTGATGAGCAATAAATTATTCTTTTCATTTATTGTTATGCTTGATAGTAAATTATCATTATAAAATTCCTCAATCTATTTAAAAGCTAGAGATCAGTAATAATTCTGGAGGCAAGGAAGAAATATAGACCCAGGACTGCATTATTTCTTTCGGTTACCCTCCTCACAATAGTCCTGATCCACTTTAAACTCACTTTATTAAAGTAAGCCCGAATCTGTTTCATTTCATACTGTATAATCTGGGCCAAACAATGCCTAAGATGACAAAGATTCCTCGGAAATAAAATATGAGAATCTGACAGCAATCAGTTGTAAGTCTATTGATTTGTATAAACATTTTGTGACAGGCAGATATATAAACATTTGGGGAGGTTTGGGGATTTTGGTGGTTAAATGATTCTGGCAGTCAGTCTGTGCTGGTACTGATTACACAAAAGACTATAGCCTCTAAGGAACAGGCATTATTTTGAAGGAATTATGGAATCATTCTGAGTCAAGCTTCAGTGTTTTAGTATCTATTTTAGTGCCAATACTAACTGATATGCTGTGTAAGTGAAGTATTCGAACAATCATTTCCATACACTGAATTACTGTTCCAGTAAGTGTTTGCTTCTTCTGGTTATTTTTGTCACATTTTGCTTTTGCAGGATAAGCTGGAACCATTAATGTGACAGTTTCAGATGATTATACTACACTGGAAGCCAGCACAATTTATTTAAGCTACTTTTTTGCATCTGTTCCATAACATATGTTTCAAAATATTCATAATACTGAAATACAGAAAGCAGAAGGGTCATTATTTCTGTTTTCATTTCCTCAGCTTCCCCCAAAAAAGTAAAGTCAAACCAGATGGATTCTAGAGGGTCATAAACGTGTCCTATAGATTTTGATACAGGGCTATAACCAGTGTTACAATGAGCAGATTTAAAATAAAGGAACATTATTTTAGATAAGATATGCATATAGATCAAACAGAGGAAAACCATTCTGTAAGAATATATGCTACCAGAATTTATTTATTATTTTACATAACTTTATTGCATAATAAGATTCTGAAAAGGTAGTATAATACTATAGAAAAATATCAGTCACCTCCCTATATGTTTTCATTCACCTTCCTCAGGTCTGACCAGTATTCTACCCCAACACTGATGCACCACTGACAGGGCAGGCAGGGGAGGTTCTCTCCTAGCTGACACTCTTGTCCAGAGCCCTCTCTGAATTAAATCCTTCTCCTGTTGGAATCAGAAGATATGTTTGCAATGTTTTCACTGTGGCCAGGCTGAGAACAGCACTGTGGGTGAAAGTTTACAACCTATTTATAAAATGACATGGTCATTCTTTTGTTAGTATCATGAAACCATTCTTTATTCATGCTATCATTCTGTTTGTTTTGACTACCACTGCATTTTAAGCATAGCTTTTCACTGAGCTTTCCCTAACGGCACTCATGACTTCCCCACCACCACCACAACTTGAGTTAATTTGCAGTCTACCAATTAGCATATGTAAATTAAAGGGAATAATCAAAGGAAAAAATAAGACATTATGAAGGGAAGACAGTCAGTGTAAGTAAGAAGAAATATATTTCTGATTTTTCCTTAGTAGTAATATTGGAAAGAATATGAAATAATAAGCAGATATTCTGTTGACCAAAATTAGTTGTAAATCAGATCAATCCTTGCAGGATGTTATCGGATGAAAAACAAACTAAAGAGCATAAACAGTTAATCTGTGACAGCACTTCACATTATTCTCCATTAAAATAAATCAAGACTTTTAAAGCTGTATTATAAGTATGCTGTTTTTTATCAGAAAAACTGTGAAAAAAAATTAAAACTTTTTCAAATTTAGGATGCTGTATATTTTGCAGGGGAACATGTGTTTTGGTTTTTTAATCAAATTTTCTCATGGCCATACAGTAAAGCCTACCATTTTTCATTAGTAAATATTTCTAAGACCAAAGATAGAAAAAACAGGGGAGAGTGATTAGTCCAATAGTATATTCAACACAGACATTAGCAAAGTAAGGACCGAAGCTTGATTTATTCAGACTGATAATTGTTTCCTCCTTCCCTTCCTAGCCATCCTAAAGGCACATCTAGCATGTACCTTTTTTCCTAACTTGAAAATCCATAAAAGACTTTGACTTTTGACTAAAACAAGAGATAATCTTTAATATCTTGGTAGGTTTTGTGGCGAAAATGGTTTTTAATTTTTGGAAGATGTTATTATAATAATAAAGGTTTCTGACAACTATGGAGTGAAAGTCAACAGTTACAAGACTAGAAGGTCTTATCCGCAGGAAGAAAGTGATAACATTGATTATGTTTTACTTTGGCAATTCGTGACTTAATTGTGCAACTTTGGTCTTTTGCTTTAGTTCAATGGAATACAAAATTAAACAATATATGATTCTAGAAATAAGTAAAATTTGGATAAGAGCTGTAAGTGTTAGGCACACAACTACAGTAAGAGAAAAACAGAAGTCAGCAGGGTTTGGAAAATCCTTCCGATCTGACTGTAAATAGAGCATCAAAACTGACAAATGGCTGTAGTTGCAGTGCCTTTATGATTGCATTAGTATTCGGTACTCAGGTTCAGCATAAAGGCCAAATGTGGTTCAATCAGTTGTATTCATATCTTTCATAGGAGGTAGTATATGAATGAATGTAACCCATTTTTTAACTTTAAACACTGAAAAAAATGAGCTAAGTTGGAATGCTGTATAATCTGTTCAAATGCCTTCCATAGGGCAGGTGAGAAATTTTATTTTAAACTTTCCATCTTTGTAGTCCATCACTTTCGCATTAAGCATCAAATAAATGCTCCATATGCAAATCCAAATTTGGATTATTACTCCTAAAAGCAGCTTGAGATATGCTTTTCCATGAGTACTCACAGAATGGCTATCTACTGCTTCAGTTTTATGTAATTTCTTCCATAGAGAGCGTAAGCAGCGTTCCAGTCTTTGCACAGGCCAATATTACCTGTACAGATCTTCAAAGGCATGTAATTTCCTTGAGTGAATAGTGTGATTTCTGATAGTGCTAGCTCCTATGGTCAAGACTAGCTTTAGTGGTGGACTTGGCAATAGTAGGTTAACAGTTGGACTCGGTGATCTTAAAGGTCTCTTCCAACCTAAAGGATTCTATGATTCTGTGTGGATGATTGTATACTAAGTTTCCAATTCAAGTGGTATTTGTTTTTTTGCATGGGAAATGTTAGATATTAGATTGGTTCACTGGCTGTTTCTCATTTCCTGAGTATCTGGTATTTTGCTTCAGGGAATGTTTTCTTCCCAACTCATTCTTTGGCTTCTTTAGTACGCTATATGGTTTTAAACATTTAAAATTACAATTTAAAATATTTTCCCAACAAATAATGTTCTGGAAATGGATTCAATGCATTCAGTCTCCTTTTTAAACCTTTCTTGTCACAATAGAATCAACCTGTCCTTAAAAATGCTAACACTCTTCTGAAAATAAACATTAATGGAAGGAGGAGGCTTTGTACTGGCTTCTCCCCATAAAAGAGAAGCAGATAAGATGAGAATGGATTGTACTGTAAAGACCATAACAATGAGAAGAGGGAGGCTGATGCTGGGGAGACGCTAGGGCTGTTGAACAACAGTGGGTTTTCTTTTTGGACATTGTCTTCTAGGACATCTTGGGCTTCAGATTAAGTGGCAAGGATTGAAGGACTTCAATCACAAAAAAGGTAGTTTGAGGAGTTTAGCTTGAACCAGTTAACATCTGAACCCATGGAGTGAGAACCGTTTAGCAACTGGAGCATATTAATTGGCAAATATGAAGCAGATCTTGTTTAGTTTCACTCCTAGTAAGACAATTCATGAGACAGTTCCACAGTGCAAATACATTGTTAAGTGATAATAAGCAGGATCCATTTCAAAAGTGCACTCCTTATCCAAAGTAAAACACTAATACAGATGCATCCTGAGAGTCTCTTGACCTGTGAGTAACTTAATTCTTCTGCTTTATTTCAGAATTAAAAAAAAAAAAAAGAAAAGACTAAGTCACTCAATAATTGCAAAACCATATCTCAGTCAGCTATTTGCTACTGAAGACTTCAAAATAGTTCTGGAAGCAGAAAATAGTTTTCACAAGAGGAAAGCTATTTCACAAAGAGTTCTGCTATGCAATAATAGCTGGTGTTTGTAAAATATGTGCCATTAAAGTAATCTTAAATAGAACATATACACACTAGCATTTCTCCCTTTTCACTACATAAAAATTAAAAAATAAAACCCACCAAATCTCATCAATTTAGTGATTAAATGCTTTATTTACTAGTTGCCTGAAGCGATTAATACATATCTTACTTGCATTATATAAAACAGAAAAATGTCCAATGTCACCCTACTTAAGTCATAAGTCTGTGATCTTTATATTATTGTTTTGTATAATCGATTGTTTGTATCATGCAATAATTTCTTCCTATCTAGTAAATACATGGAGAACTTAGAACTTGATATCTGAAATAATGGAAATACAACAAAGGTTCACTATTGGTGATCCAATTTCTAAATTTAGTTCAGAAGTCATTGTTGCCTCAGTGGAGATATCAATTACCTTGCAGGGACAGTCACCAGGTTCCTGGAGATACCACACACATTATAGCAACACATCCATTTGCTATACCCTGGGGGGATGTCTTAATCTCCAAACCATTTGCTGATTTATCCCGAGTAAAGAATCTTTGGGTTTTGACTTCAGCCTTACAGAGTTATTGCCAGATCTGACTTGATACTATTGATGCCTCTGAACATTTCACTGATGTACCTCATCACATGACCAAAGATTGCTCCTGTGAACACAAGTGAAAATCACATTCTGAGCAATAGCACCTTTCACCCACGATGAGTTCTAATACTTGCGTCAATGTAGGATAACCCAAAAATGTGGTTTTAGAACAAAGTCACTTTTTTTAAAGCATACCCAATAGCCCAGATACATACGATGCTGTCACAGTTTGGCACAAGCCTTGTGCTAGCATGGCAACATAAGGACATGTCAGGCCTTATCTCAACTTGCCTCGGCCTCAGCTTGTTTTAGTTTGGTTTCAGCTGTAACAGCATACTACCCAGTGATTAGATGCTTCTTGCCTGCCTTTTCTTGCATGCAAGAGCAATGCTGTCTAATGCACAGATGACTAACCTCTGACTTGTTCTTAGTTTCAGCTCAGCTTCGTGCTATAGTGCAATTATCCTACAAACCCCCCATGTTCAGTAAAGTCATCATTGCATAACTTCGGTTACAGATAATTAGTGTCAGCACTGGACTTCCTGAAAATGTCTGAAAGCATTGCTAAGTGAACTGCAATGGAAGAGCAGCTCTCCGTATGAACACACCCTGCCGGTAGTGTGCTCCTCCCAGTGAGGGTGACAGTCCCATGCCTGCCACGGGGAGAAGGGCTCGCAGCTTCAGCCTCTGTCTTTTTTGGGTGTATGAGACTAACAACAAAGAAGAGGGGCAGATGCTTTTTTTTTACAAAAAAAAAGCAATTGTGCTTCAACCATAAAGAGCTGTAAGACTTGGTATTGGAATAATTTTCATATTAACAGACAAGATTACATGATTAGACAGATATGGACTGTGCAGTTAAATAAAGGTCTCAGTTTTACACCCACAATGACATTATGTTTTGCAGGAAATGTATGTTAGCTTATCAAGTTCAGTCTTTCAATGATGAAATAAATGAAATTTCACAGTAATTTCTACTTAAATTACTCTAAGAAATATTATATATTCTGTTTGTCAGTATTAATAATTAACTAGCTTAAAAATAGTACTCAAGATGTGATTTACTTGTGTTAAATTTGTACAATGGAAAATTATACATAAAGATAAAAACATCTGTAAAAAGAAACAGT
This sequence comes from Falco naumanni, assembly GCF_017639655.2. Classification (NCBI taxonomy): domain Eukaryota; kingdom Metazoa; phylum Chordata; class Aves; order Falconiformes; family Falconidae; genus Falco; species Falco naumanni. The sequence goes on from NC_054054.1 coordinate 62,762,116, forward strand.
CAATGAGTTCCACATAATAAAGTCTGAGAGGTACTCGGTAGTCTCAAAATCCTTTTTTGAAGTTACTAGGAAGACATAAGAAATCAATTATTTACAACTTACACTTATTAGACTATTATACATAATATTATTATTCTATGTTTAAATACATTTTTATATATATTTGTATATGTGCATACATCTATACCTAAGATATTACTAATATTCTTATATTAGTAAGACTTTTAAAAATTATTCTTTGCCTATGTTCAAGGGATTGCTTGCTGAAGCAAGAAGGAAGTAAACTGACATGTTTTTAAAAAATAACATGGTATTATATTATCATGTGAAAAATATTATGTATATTTTTGCACCTAAAGGTCAGACAGAACTATTAAAAAATTAGAGCTAAATGGTAAGATTATTCCATCAGGATGCCAACAGTTTAGACTGGAATCTGTTTAACACATGATATCTGGTGATTAACTGGAAAGGTCTGAGATAATTTTTTTCAACTCAGAAATAGGCAACAAATTTGAATGTGCCTTGAGATTATTTACATGTGTTATAAAATTATAAATTAATTGCCTCAAACATTACTGATGATATAAGCTTTAAATATTGTATTACTTTAGTGAATTAATGAACTGGAAATAAATAATAATAATAAATAATAATTAAAAAAACAACAAACAAACTAAAGATTCACTCCTAATCTTTCCATAAGCACCCAGAATTGTTTGGGGCAAGAAATAACCTTGTTGAATCGCACTTGGGGTTTTTTGTACATTTGCCAACACTGAGAACCAACATTTCTGACCTTGTTGTATTTCTTAGGAGGTTTCAAAATCCAAAGCCTTTGGTAAATTTCAGTTTCCAAAGGTGTATTTATTATGTTAGAAGAAATCTGCAGGAATAGGCGTGCTGGCTTACCTGCTCTTCTACCCCTCTTTCCTGGCGTACCAATATGTCAAGAACAGGCAAAGGAAAAGTGGAAATGTGGTCAAAGAGCACATGATCATTGCATCCTGTCTTGTAAGGAATCCAAAGAAATTGTACAACTTTAAATTGCGCTTTAAAGTCTCTGAAAGTTAGTGACCTCTTCAAGAACCACAAGGTTAAACCTGACCTGGTTTTGTTCATTTGAATCCTGCTCATTAATGTTTACGTATATAAAAGAGAAACTGACTAATTTCCAAGTGTTTAAGGCCAAATGAGGTTGGTTTTTCTAGTCCTCTGAACTGTGAAATAGAAGTGCATTAAGTCCTCCTAAAGGCTGTAGGTAGACAAAAAACATCTCAGTCTTCAGGATATTAAACTCTGTGACTACAGTGAGAAACGAGCAACATCTAAGTCCTGCCAGTAACCTAAGCCTGATGGAGTCTTAGGAAATTAACTTTTGAGATAAACTCAGATGGTCTTATTTTGGCAATTGTTACCATGAGCTCCAAAGTGAAGAAAAAAATCCAGGTACCCTACTACCGTAATGAGGAAAAAAATGTTCTGAACATCTTGTGAATGTGTTGGTACTGCTATAAGAAAAGTATCTAAGAAAGATTTAAGATGATTTTATGTTTCACATCAAAGCTTCTCCTGCTCAATATAGCAGTAGTATAGTAGTATAGCTTCTCTGTCCATCCACAAAAGTCTGGGGAAAGTCAGAGAGGAGAATAGAAAATAAGAAAGAAAACATTCAGCCACCTTTATTCCATAGATTAAAACACAAAAGTCATTCTTGAAAACTTTAGGAAAGATGATTGATGCTCACACACACTAAATTCAAGCAAAGCTAGTGTGGTATTCTCCATGCTGAGAGAAATTTAAGAAATTCCCCCTTTTACCCGACCATTTGAAACAAAAGGGTAAAAATGTGCTTTCTGTGGGTGGAACCAAGAATTCACAGCTTGAAAAGCATATCATAGAACATGCAGTCCTATCCCATTCCCTGACAGTAATAAGTCATCCTTTCCCCCGCCCCTCCCCACCCCACCCACCCCCCCGAATCTGTGAAGCAGCATACTCTGTAAAGCATGCCACTACACGTTATGAAGTCTCATGGAAAGAGGGAGTGGGTGCCGCATTAGTTCATGGTTTTTAACTGCTTTCATTGATACCTTATTTCTAGGCTGCACTAAACTGAGTAGAACAACCAAATACTGCATTTTATACTATCTTTACATTTTGAAATTGTTTCCTTATTGGGTAGCTTTGTAAGTATCCATACAGTAAGTTACAGAAATACAACTTTCCAAACTCCAGTTTGATAAACTGAGTAACTTCAAAAGTCCAAGTGCTTATTTTTCCTTCCTTTTAATTGCTTTGTGTCATCCTTTTGAGGCTTTTCCAGTACAGACACATCTTCTGTGAAATTTGATCCCCAAGCCTGGAAAAATACTTTCACAGAAAATTTCTCTCAACGATACCTGTAGAGGCAGAATAACTTTTGAATTTCTAGTGGATATTCCCCCTTTTATTTATCCAAGAAATACACCAGGCCCTTTTACTGGAAATATTGCACACAAAGGTCTTGTAGAGGTAATTATTCAGGGTGACCTCCTAACGCTTCTTCTGAATCACTGCTCTGCTGTCTGATAGATGTTCCAGATATATGTCTTTGTACTTGACTTCAGTTATTTTGGATGAATAATTATTAAGATTTGATGGCTATTCGGAATATTTTTAATTTCTTGGAGAAAAATGTTGTGGGTATGCTACAGGTTACTCTACAGGAAAATACATTATGAAGTGTACCTAATATGCCAAATACTTAGATTTAGATTTTATAAATTGTATATATATATCCTTTTTTAAGGAATTACTGTATTTTTATTTATTTATTTATTTATTTAATACAGTCTGCATCGGATGACAAAAACTCAGTGTAGTGTTATCAATAAATTCATTGCTTTCAAAATAATTTGACTGTGAATATTGGAGAGAATTCAATTGATGCTATACAGTTAAACAAATTAAACAAAATAAAATGAAAATAATATTAAGTTAGGCCTTACTTTTATGATCTATTACCTCTGTTTTCGACATCCTGTTTTTCTCATTTTCTTTAATGTTATTGGCTTTGTGTACCAATATAGTTCAGATCCTTGTAGGCATAACTGGAATGTCAGTTTATATAGAAATACATTTATTTTTCAAATTAATAACAAGGTAGAAATGGTTCTAAGCCACAGCTTTTTGACCTGGATCTCATACATAAATTTTGAGGTTGACAGATTTTTTAATTTGGTCTGCCATAAGGGTGAGCAGCTGGACATGAATTCAGCTCTGGATCTGGGCAATGGGCTACCTATCCAAGTCTTAGGAGTGCTCTTCAACAGAAATTGGAATTCAGAGTTGATATAGGTCTCCTTTTTTCTTCATATAATCTCTGGGCAACAAAATAGCCCTGGAGGTCTTGAAAGGAATGTAACTATACATCACATACTTTAAACATCCTGACTACTTTCAGTAAATTCAAGGAAAAGCAAAACTTAAATGTTCTTTTCATCTTCCTTCTCTTGACACTTCACTTCTTTGGATGAAAACTGTAAATAAAGCATGTTAACTGTGTCTCACTGCTGTCTTTGAGTAATCTTTATCCTCATACCCACTTTCATTTCATTGGACTACAAAATAAAAGTCACACGGGGACTTTGGCATCTCTCATACATGGAGAAATAGACATTTTTAATTTGCATTAATTTTTGCTATGTTAATCTGATGTTCGAGGTACTTCTTGATTTCATGGCCGTGTTTATAATAGTACTTCTAAAGTTTAGCAGTGGATATCTATGAAATGAAAAATATAAAAGAAACAAACAGTGTTTCTGAAAATGTTGAAAATTTATATTTCAGATGATACTCAGGAAAAGGTAAATGACAGCCCATCTTCTCCTGCTGTGACTTTGGACAAATTTGCTTACCAGGAGCCAGAAATAAAACATTTTCTATATGATGAGGCAAATTTAAATCAAAATGGTGCTATTAAACCTGAAAATTAGAAGGATGTTTATATTAGAACATAAAAGACTAAGTGGGACAAGAGAGATTAAGTAGCCTCTGGAGTTTACGGAATAATTACGGCTCTTAATGTGAAAAAAACATTTTGAATTACAAGTGCAGAAGTTTTCCCCATTTTTCAGCTCTGTATACATACCTATAACCCCAATAAAGACTGGATCTTACATTAAAAATATTGTTTCAGGTGAGCTATGTTCTAGCCACCAGTTTGAAATATCTCTGTGTTGTACTGTCCTTGGTCTTTTCTGTTCTTTTCTATTTTTTTGTTGCCATTTGATAGCCTTCAGTTCTTCTGTGGCCTTCCAGTTATGTGTCTTCAGCCTATCACAAAGCATTAAAGGTTTTTCTGAGGCTGGTTGAGTAGGTGACAATGAAAATTCATCAGACTGTGGTGAAATAAACACTACTGCCTTTGGTTACGGGGATTACACTTGACCAAGGCAGTCTTTTCTAGCCCTATGCTTATATAAGGTCCAGAAGAATTTCTGTGTTAAGTAGAAGGAAAAGGATTTTCAGGAAGAGATCTCCAGAACTGAGTTTTTGTTTTGTTTTGTTTTTATTGCTATGTTGGTCTAGATATAAGAAAGGTATTTAAGTATCGGTTCCTTTCTTTTTCATATATTATTCTTTACTATCAGTCTTCTGTGTTGAAAAAATGTTTTCTGAAAACTTGTCCTTCAAATTTTTCACATCAGTGGTCCCATACACTTCATCCACAAGACAACTGTGGTGAAAATAATCAAAACTACAGAATTACATCTTATCGGTCAGTTCTCAAATATCAACATTTTTATACATATTGGCATACTTGATGGTTAAGTTTGTCCATACTGGCTTCATGCCATTCAGTAAAAAGGACATCCAAATACTTTTATATGGGCACAGATATTACAAAAATTCACCACACTGGGTTCTTTAATTTACATAATAAATACTGCATTTGTGCAACTGCTATGCAAATTACATGTGTGTGGGAGGAAGTAATGTCTCCACCTAATTTTAAAAGCACTTTCAAATTTTTGCTTCTGCTTTCTCAGAGCTCCCACAAACCTTCCTTCTCTCTACCACAGCTATTTCTTTAAACTCTCTGATACTTCCTAGCGTATCAGCCATTTCAGTGGAAAACCTTATCACATACTGTTTTCCTGTTTAGTTCTTTGTTGTCAAACAGTAAAGCAATACAGCAAGTGGTGCAATGACATGAAATCTGTTTTCCTTTTTTTTCCTTTCCATTTATACAGAGGTATGAGCAAATATGTCAACAAATATAAAATCAAAAAGGAAGGAAAATATTGGTGTGGAAACAGAAGAACGTACCATTAATCCTTTTAATATTTTATTATTTTCAAATAACTTCAGTATAACACTGGTACGTTTTTACTAATCTATGCAACTAAAATTAATTGTCACTTCAGTACATGTTGTTTGATCTGAAAGATTTGCCATTATAAAATACCACACAGGTAGCAGTACATATACTTTGTAAGAAAAAAAGGTTTTGGTTTGGTTTTTTTTCTTGCTTTTTGTTATGGTCAATAAACTATTTAGGACTATGCATTGTGATTTTACATGGAATTTGTATCAGTTGAAAAGTTCACTCTATTTAAAATTTCTTTCCATTGTTTTCCCCTTTCCTATTTCCCTTCATCCTTGCAGTATAAGGCATCCATTGAAATAACAAATCTATGTTCACAGAGAGAAAGTGTGATTGAAATTTTACTAAAACATTCAGTGAGAGTTTTTTCTAAGTAAATCCTCCAGCACTTTGCTAAACCTTGCAAAAGACCCTGCTAAAAATTTTGGCAAGTTATTAGTATGGTAAAGTTGCAGGCATAGTCATATGCTTAGAATTGGATGTATGCTTTCATACTTTGCTCAAGAGGCACATTTTAATTGTTATATCCTTATTTCTGCAGCCTCATCTTTTTTTTTTTTTTTATTTCAAGTAGTCATTCTTTTGGACTAATCTTTTAAATTAAATCATGTGTCTTCAATCATACTAGCTGGTTAATTATCTGTCTACAGCTTATGATTTTAAGTATTTTGACAGCTAAAAATAATTGTGTGCATTTCATAAATTTATCACTGCTTTTCAGCAGCGTAAGTGCATTTCAATTAGCTTTCTATAGAAGTGCTGAATTGCAAATCCTTTTCAAATTAAAGGGAATGTTCTATCATTTCAGCTCATTCTATGGTGATAATTTCGTTGATTTGACTTAATACACATGTAAGCCCAAGTGTATTTGCATATAAAATACCACGGAGCCTAGAGGCCCTAATACAAACAATTAGTTCAGTGGTTTTTATCTTCTGGTAGCACAGGACTTCCACATAACAAGCTATTTTGGCAACCTTATAGTTCAGTATGTGTTGTACAAGGGAGAAGGCTGTATTTCCTCTGTGGTTAAGCACTGAAAAAGGGGGTTTGGATTTTGTCCATGCGCTCAGCACTGCTGCCCAGTTGTTGATACGGCATATTCTGGGATAACCAACAACAGCATGTCATTGACACTGCAGATGGCTTCCATTTAAATCCCTTTATTTGGATTTTATTAGAATGGTATTGAAAATGGAGCGTGGTTTAGTTTCAGGAGCATTAGTGCCTGGATTTTTAGCCACAGTACTGGCATTAACTCCAGTGGGAATGGTAAAGCCCTTGCATTTTCTTACAAATGCTCTTTAGTGATTTTCAGTGACTGCTACTTGTGTTTAATATCCATTCACTCTGTTTATTTTCAGATTAGTGCGATTTGGGGACTGACATTGATATATGGACAGTGAACACGCTACACATGGTGAACGTGCCCCGCTTCGTCAGAGCTTTGTGCAGAGTGCCAGCCCTGCCCCCAGAGCACGCACAGTTAAGTCAGATGTACAGAGCTGTTGAGAGCATCCCTTATCTGACAACACGTGAGGGAGAGAATGTGACGGGTTTTGGAAGCACAGACCACTTGACTGGTGCCATAAAATCACGAGGTCACAGAGGGGAAGGGAAAGCCTGGGCTGAAAACGTGAGTGAGGGACAGTAAACACCTCGTGCTATGCTGATAGTAGTGGTGTCTACAGAAATATTTCTGTTGATTAAATTCATCTGACATCTGGATTTTGTTTTTAGCACAAAGATTCATTTCTTGTGTGACCTTGGGAAAGACATCTCAGATAAAATTGTTGCCATATTGGAGATGACTATAAAACATCCATTCATGTGAATGCATGACACTGTGGATATGGAGTGCTGCAGCCTGCCTCTCTTAGCTCATACGCAGCACAGACATAATTCCAGTGGGCAAGACAGTGTTCAATGGCTCTAATGTAGTATTATAAATGTTGACAAATAATACGAGTTTAGCTGGTGAGCAGAAGCTCAGAGTGACTGTAATGTTTTTATTCAATTCATAATATCTGACATTTCTCCAATACTCTTTCCCCCGATTTCCCTGTATGAATCCATTGTTATTACATTAAAATAATTGTCCATAACTCAGTCATTTAATGTGGAATAATGAAATCTGTATGTAAACTGCAGGCTAATTAAAAACCATTTTGTACCTGTAAAGTCTGCCGAGTGGCACTTCCATAGTGGAGTTTTCCATGTTGTTACAATCAGAGATGTTTATCTGCACAACTCCAGAGAGACAACCAGCTGGCTGAGAAAGCACACGGAGTTTCATGGGGGGGGAAAAAAAAAAAAACCCAAACAATTTGCCAAACTGCACAAAATCCTTGATAGAGAGCAGAGAGAACAACATAAATGAGTAGAAGGTTTAAAGGCACAGATAACATTAAAATAACGGGATGAGCTTGATGGTGTCAGTGAAAACACTGGTTATGTTTTCAGTGTAACTATGAAAAAGAGCAGTAGCTGCCTCACAGCATCCCTGCGGAGGGCCCTCATGGTGTGGTCCTGAAGCTGCAACTCCTGGTTTCCTTGTATCTCATACCAGTTCAGGGATTCCACAAAAGAAGTTGTTCCTTGGTGTATTATGATAGGTAGACAGAGATAAGGTGTAATGTTGAATACTGTCTTTTAAAACTATAAAAGTACTATAATATTTTACTTACTTTTCTTTCGAAAGAAGTCAAAGGAGCAAATACAGTACTCTGTATCAGATTTCCCTGCTGAAAGCAGCCCTGTAGTCTGCTTCTCTGCGTTTCTGCATAAAGCTTATAACATCCTTTCTCTTTCCCTCTGCTTTGAAAAATTCATTCATTCTGTGAAAATCCACTGGAGAAAGTAGGCTTTCATACAGAGCTGCTCAGCCAGGCTGTGATTTCTGCTTGATACAACAGCATTAGCTTAAGAATAAAAGAGCACAATTTCCCAATCTGAGCAAGATATTCATAGAAATATATGCAGACACAGCCATCAATCAAAAATTTGAATCCCTGAAAACTAAACCATGAGATAATTTGTGTCTTGACCTTTAATCCAGAGCTGGGGATTTGATTCCATTTCTGTTTCTTAAACATCATTTCTGACTTTTTTTGACTGGTAGTAAGTTTAGTTTCCTCTGCTTCTATGAAGACTACTGCTGTTTTCAATGAGCACCCCCTGGAAAAAAAAAAAAAAAAAAAGCTTAAAAAATTTAAATCAACTGGTTGGACAATTCCTCTTCTTCCTTAGCTATGAAATTTGTTTTTTTAGGATGATACATAGTGATAAATAATAAGCTTTTTCTTTTTTCAGCTGTTCCCATAAATATCCACATAACATGTTCTTATAAAAAATAGTAGCACGCTAGACTTAAGCAAACAGTAAATCTTAAACAAAAGAATGGGAATATCCTATCAGTTGGACAGAACATCTGTGCACAATTTCTTTGGAAGGTCAAATGTTGAGTTAAGTACTGTGAAGGACTGATTATATCATGCTAGCTAGTCACATGTGCATCTAAACAAGTAGGAAGAATCAAATCTCATACTATAACAAGCAGATTGCATAGTAAAATTGGGAAAAAATTTTATAGGGAGAATATTTCAATTTGCTATAGTCAGTACCAAATGAAACCAATACAGGCAAATAACATGAAATTGGGCTAATTTCTTCATTCAATCTGTTTTCAGCTTTACCAGTTGGCATTCAATAGCTTGGTCAGTCTTAGTATTTGTTTAAAAACACCAGCTATGCATTATTACTTCTACATGTATAGAATTAAACTGCTTTGCTTTAATGTAAAGATTACATATTTCTTCCAGTCTCTCAGCAAACCTCTGCTTGGTCATCAGATTGGAGAGTTCAGGGAGTGTGTAGGTACTGGCAATGAGGGTGTGTTCTCTACTGTACTCAACAAATTTTAATGAGCTGGTGAATTGAAGGCACTTGAGGAAGCATTGGTACCTGCTGAACTACTGTGAGGTGCCATCAGTTAGTACCACCTTCAGCTTAGCAAGTGGGGGGTCCAGCAGCACCACAGGGTGTGGATCCCAGTGCTCTGCAGGGACCATGGGACCACCCATCCAGGCTGGATGGAGCACACATGGGAGGGCACATCGTTTGTTTCTATATAAGAACTGACTGTCCACTCCAAACAGATCCTCCTTTGCAGAACTGCAGCTACCAAATACAGCTGCTTACAGTTTCATAGAGCAGGCTAAGCTACAATAAAATCTTCTGGCATTTTTTTTGATGGGGCGGGGGGGGGGGGGGGGGGCGCGTGTATTGGGGTTTGTGGTTTTGTGGTTTTTTTTTTCTTTCTGTTCTCCAAAGCAGCTTCTTCAATCTCATCAGTAGCTGTGAATATTTGCTAGGACTTTCAGGGGGAAAGAGCATGGGATGCTTTAGTTTTTTAAAACTGACACATCTTCAAAATTACCTAGTAAAAATGAAATGAAGGTGTGAAACTGGAAGAAAATTGTTTTCTTACTTATTCTCAGTCATGATGATTTTGTTATCACAGAGCAGTTGCAACCTTAGTTTAATGTATCTTTAAAAAGAGGCTTAAATGAATGAAATGCTTCCTGATTATTATGCTGATAGTCACTGCATTTCAGAGATACCTGTACTATCTAGAGTTAGTCAGAAAAGATAGCTCCAGAAGGCTGTCCATCTGTATCCTCAAATAATTTCATCAAGGAATATGAAGTATGTGATCTGTGCATCTCTGTGCTTGAAGAGCAAAAAAGACGATGAGAAATTTTAAGGCTTTTGTGAAAACACATCTCCCAGGCATCTTTCTGCAGTTACTGCCGCAGAAGGTCTGCAAACGCAAATACTGGGAAAATTATCAGAACCAACCAGATGTTCTATTCAGCCGGCTATCAGTTCCTTGTTTGCAGTCTATCAGTGTGAGTTTCACGAAAGAAGATGACATTATAAAACCTAAAATGACAGCTTCATCGTAAAGAAATTGAGGACAAACTATGGAATGCTAGAACACAAGACTTTCATTGCTGCTGCAGTTAAAGCCAGCGATTTGCTTACTTATCTGCCATTGATGTCTCCATCTATTGTTCATCCAACAACATATTTCAAGGCTGTTTGAATCCCTTGCTAATTTCAGTTTTATCTGCTTGACTTTGGCTGCTTTTTCCAGCGTATTACATTTTCAATTACAGTTAAGTGACTCTTTTTCTCAAAATGCAGTATAATATGCAGGATGTTGTGTTGCTTTGGCAGTTAAGTAGTATACCGAAATAAGTAGCAGTCCTGCTAAAAGTTTTCTGTATGATTTGTTTTATGGGATAAAACTACCATAATTACATATCTAAACCCCATGGAAAATACAATGTTAATGTTTGGATGTAGAGATTAGTGTCTGGGAGTTTTCAACTTTATTTTTCCCCCAAAGGGATAAATATCTGAGTTTTTCCAAGTTATTATTTATTTATTTATTTATTTTGTTCCTGCAAAGTATAGTTGAATTTTGCTCCATAGAAAATGGGAGATAGTAGTGCATACATGGCTTTTAAAAAGTTATTAATTCATATGATCATTAAAGCGTAAAATTAAAGTTCCAAAGAATAGCTTATCAAGGGCCACACTGCTTCAGCTTAAGTACAGCACTCTTAAATCTTCCCAAAACTCTCCTTAAAGGTTTGCATTTAATTTCAGTTTTTCCCAGGCTGCTACTTGATTTTCTACACAGATCAGCTTCTTCAAAATGTCCCCTGCTCCTACACCAAACACCAGATATTTTGTATTAAGAGCCACAGAACAGTAATATTTCTTAATTGGATCAGAATCTGTCTTAATCCAATAAACAGCTTTTAAAGACCAGTAGGCATCCTGTGTCCCATTATTGCTGTTTAAAGACTAAATCAAATGGAGGTGATCGCTGCCATTTTGAGATGTCATCAAGAAAATATCAACTATCAAAATTCCAGAATCATAATTAATCGCTTTTCTATTTCTAATATTATATATAATAATATTTCTAATTATAATTCTATTTTTCAGGTACAATTTTGTTTCAGGACATTAACTAATGTTACTTTCCTTTCTAAATTCTAAATTCTAAAATCTGTTTCAGAATGGAGTAAAAAACCCAACAAAATATCACCATAAAACTGATCTTCAGTGTGGATATTCAGATGTAGAAAGTAAGTTTGTTTAAAAACGTGTATTTCAAGTTTTCTTATCATCTTTAAGGATTAGTATAATTGCGAAGAATAACAAGTATAAGTTAAAAAGGATGTCCTCTCTGACAGTAATCTCAAGAAGTTGCTTTACTTTTGAGGCTAATAGATAGTAAAAAAGCAATCAGTTTTAACAATTGGGTAATTAATTTCAATTTTTTGGCATATGAGTTATTTGTTAAAAACTAATGATTTTCAAAATAGATACCAGACAGTGCAGAATCATATCTCCAAGCAGTGAACTTTTTGATAGCATTCTGGCAATCATCCACCAATACTGTAGTATACCATGTATTTGCAATTTTTGTTCTCCAGTTTAAATTTGCTAACTTTTCTGTGAATCTCTTGGACATAAAGTACATAACAGTTAAAATGACTAGTCTTTCTCTACCTACCAATGCACACTATCATATTTCTAAGGTGACAAAAGACATTCTGGGAAATGAAGTGTGTAAACACAACATTACAGCTGTCTGTAATGCCCAATAAAATTACAGGACATTATGAGGACTCATGATGAAGAGCCAGAAATAAAAAGGAATTTGTATGTAACAGGTCAAAGACACATTTAGCATTGATCTGAAGTAAAAATTTTCATGGAGGAAGAGAGTGATTAAACTTTACCACTTACAAACATGGGACTGCAAATCAATTTGAAATCTGTTGGCTCAGAGCCGCTGACTTGCAGTTTTGGAGCTCTGGGGCAAGGTGGATCAGTGTCAGTATAGGGATAAAAGGTAGGCAACATGATGTGTTGGAAAATCCAAATGATTCACGTGATGTTAAATTATCCAGTCCAGAAACTTCTCTGTGGGTTAGCAATGAGCTCCTAGGCTGATTTCAGCTAACTTGCTGAGATTGCAACATCAATACTTTTTTCTTTCTGATAGTTTCATTTAAGTGATCCTCTATTTATTCACGTATTTAACACGAGAAGCCACTAACTTTGAAGCTGTACTGTTTCCTTCAAATCTAGCTCTTCCTACCTTTTGGTTCCTGATCCCACCTTCAATCCTGCATAAAGGCTCAGCTCCAAGACTACTCGGCTGTACTCTGCTGGGCACAAACACCAGTGCAGAAAGGTCTGTATCCCATACAGCTCTGTAGTGTGTTGAGCTGAGCCATAACAGGGAGGCAGCCTACATTAGTTGTCACATAATAAAGCTGCGCTAAAAAATGGTTAGATAAAACAAAACAAAAGACTTGTTTAGATTAGAACCACCATGTATAACCCTGCCACTGCCAGTTTTGGGAAACATTATTATAATTTGTGTAGTAACACCAATATAGGATGCAATTAAAGCAGTACATCTGCAACACCATTATTTTAATTGTTATGCCATTAACTGTAAAATGCTGTATGGCATGCACAGGTGGGAAGGTGAATGAGGAATGATTTTTGCTGAAGACTGTCACTGAGGAGTAAGTATGTTGGTCTGTTGAAATGGTACAATGATCATAGTCAAGGCAATAACTGCAGATTCATTCTATGTGGTGTAATTGCAGTACACAAAGCATTGTAGTGCACAGACTGGGTTTCACTTTATTCAGTGTGTCGTGATTACTGAACTGTGTTTTCAACATATCTGTATACATTATAGTCACATTATATATCCTCTGCATGCATTAACATTTGTACATATCTGCAAATATATCTAGATTTAGATCAAGATAGGTTTCCTTCTTTTTTTCTTTAAAAGTCCTGGAAATGCAACTTGGGTCTGGAGAATAAAATTCTTTAATTCTTTATAACACAGCTCTCACAGGTTCTATAGTTCTATATTGGCCTTAAGTAAAACTAGTATCAGATCCTAAATCTATATCCAAAATTTGGATTAGAATTATAAAGAAGTAAATTGTTGTTTTGTTTGTTTGTTTTTTAATAAAAGGAAAGGAAATCAAATTTTTGCTTCATTTTGGTAAAGAAAAAAATACTGCAAAAAAAATATCTACTTCTTATTATTGCTGAAGTCATTGAAATGGATCCTGAATATTTAAATTTACCAGGCTTCTTTGCCATTTTGAGTAAGATTATAATATTTCTTGGGATAATTTTTTTTCAGTTGTGTAAATGCTTCCATAGAAAACAGTCATTTTATGTGTTTTCTTTCTGTATTTTCTCAAATGTTCTTTTTGGAGTTCATGTTTTTCTGGCTTGGATTTTCTTTTTTCTTTTCTTTTCCCTTTTTTTTTAAACAAACAAACAAACAAACAAACAAACTCTCTTTCCTATTTATGAGCATGAGAAGAACGAATAGTCATTGTAAATGTTTCCTTTTCTTACAACCTTCTTTTGAAAATGCCACAGCTGCTACAGGCTACTACAGAAATTTATAATTTTCCACGTAAACAGGCTTCACCGAGGGAGAAAACCAAGGAGGTTTTTTATCCAATAGGTTGAAAATTCTTAACAATGAGATGCTATGTTTGTTCAGGAAGTTATGAAATGGGTTTTTTTTGTTTATCATCTTTGCTTTTGAATGTGCAACACATGCTGCTAAAGAAATGTGTATGGATGCCTTACTCTTTATCTGTGTATTTAAAATCTACCTGGCTTCACACAAGTGCTCTGTAGAAAATGTTTGGTATGTGCTTTCAATGAGACTGTTCAGAGATACCATCTCTCAAGCTGTTTTGAAGGACCAGACTTGAAGAAAGACCCTAAGGCCCATAAGAGTGGTTTACTCAACAAGGACTCCCAAGTAAACGTATCCAGGAAATTTACTGAGACGGGAATGTCACGTTTCCTGTCCACTGTACAAGACATTCGAAAGACTGCTCTAAGCCTGAGCACCTTCGGAGCAATACAAGGAGTATTGAACTGATTTGATGGCGCTAAGTGAACGGAAACTGCTCTACAGGAAAGTTTTGCCAAGTGAAAATGAGGTTTGGCATTTAGGTATAATTGCCTTTAAAGAAGTTATCAGTGTAGATGCGGTAAGATTTTCTACTTGTTCATTGAGGCCCACAAAGTGTCATACAGTTCTGAGGAAACTAGGGGTGAGTCTTCAATGAACAGGAAGAAAAATGTCTGCTTTATGAACAGATTAGATTGTTATATGTTCAGATAAAAATGAAAATCCAGAATAATTAATGACTTTTGGTTGCTATTCTGTCATCTCTTTTTCCTTCATTAACCTCCATCTCTCAAAGAAAAAAAAAAGACAAAACTAAAGCCTTAACAATAATGCTCAGCTCAGGATCAAGGCCTCAGTCATCACAAAGTAATCCCACAGAAATCGGAATTGTTTTCTACCATGCCAAATAAGATGTGCCTTCCTTTTTAATTTTGGTGGTAACATAGCAGCTGGATTAAATAATTCCAGTAAATAAATTAATGTACTGCTGGATAAAGACCAGACTTTATCAGTGGGAGAAATTGAGCTGATATTCTGAAGTGGGTGTTATGAGTATTAGCTATGATGCTCAGTCAGATACATTTGACACCTGAATATATTTTTCCATTTGGATGTTGAGAAAGCATTAAGTATAGATAATGGTAAGGATAAAACCAGCTTTCAGATAATTTCACTGGGTGAGTATGGTTCCATAGGCATGTGTTAGAGAACTTTTACTGTTAAAAACTGGATTGCTTAGAAATATTCACTTACTGGTATAGCTATTTGCAATGAAATATACGTTTTATTTAGATTTACATACATTTCCAAGCCAAACTCAATTTTAGTACAGAGGATAAAATAATCCAATATGTAGGTAGCAGTTGTGCATTACCAGAAAGATTGATAGAAGCATTGCCACTAGCTATTTCCTAACGCTGTTCGAGTTTAGGACTACACTGAAGTACGAGGGAAAGATGCTGTGTTGTTAGAAGACAAATTTTCCTGATGCTGTAACAGACAATGATCAGGAGATTGCTAAACTTTGCCTCTCCATTGAAATGGGAAGCAAAACCCACCATGAGTTTGCAAGGTGAAAGTTACTGAACTGCAGTCAGAGTTTTAGCCATGGCCCTAGACATGTTCTCTGCAGCAGATCTCAAATGTTATGTTTATGGCACAAGCAAGAGTCTCCTCCACAGAGGGTAAAGATAATGTGATGGCTTGGGATATAGCTTGGTAAGGGAGGATGGGCAAGAGTAGTGTTCACTCGCTTTATGAGTTTCTGAATCCTGTTTGGATTTAGAGGTAAGTTCAGCAAATAACCTCTAGATGCCTATAAGTTCTTTTTTTTTGTTGAGATCAGCAGGAAATTACCATCCTTTAACCAGTGTTTTGAATAAACCCCACACACACACTTAGAGCCATTGCTTGCCATCATTCGTAGTTCAGATCAACTGGCAGTTACACTGGTGTGTTTCACATCTGCCAGTACTAGCTGACATGAATATGTTATGTGCATACATCCAAAAATAGCTGGTGGGATTTTATATTTACACTGAGTTTCCTTAACTCCCTGGCTGGAATTTTTAAAGCCAGCTTTACCCCACAAAAGACTGATTGCTTTGCAAGGCAAAGCTGGTCTTTCATACATGTGTATATGTACTGTGTATGCCTTAAGACACTCAAAAGTCAGTATTTTTCGCCCCATTTTTGTGGAAACATGAAAAATTATGTAAGCCTGGTCCAACAGAGTCAAATATCTGCCTAGAAAGTTTGTACTACTTCCCATTTCTCTAGGAATTCCATTAATCTCTGCAGATTAGTGCCAAACACCTGCTAAGGTTAGAGTAACAATGGCCTTATTCTTATTTATAGTGCAGCAGAGCAGACAATGCAAAGGTTGGGGGAGCCTGTTGGGTGTCATGGGTGACATTTTCAAGCAATGGAAAAGGAAGATTTTGGAAATAGGATGAAGCCAGTATGAAGTAGTGTTGTATCAGCTCCGTGGACTCTTCGTTCTCAGAAAAGACACAATAGATGGACAGTGGTTCCATCAGATGCAGTGGAATGAAATAATTAGGGAATTAACATGAGAGATGGATGCAAAAGGAGGACCATGTTTTGGCAAACCATGTTCAGTGAAACACTGGAGGAATAGTACCAGCCTTAGATTATGTGGAAAAACTTAGGGAAATATCTCTGAGGTGTTTACTATCTGAACATGGCATCAGAAAAGGATGGATTTCATGATGGTAAGAGAAGTGCACCCACATAGGGAAAAGTGAAATTACTCAGAATGTTTAAGATCAAAGCACTTAAAATTGAGTAGATGAGCAATTACTGGAACTGACAAATAAAGATATTTTGATGGGTAACATGAAAGGCTGCAATCATCTGGACTGGATAAATGAAAATATGGATAAAACCATCAGCATTGGTACTATAAGGACACTTAAATACTGGATATCTTCACATATGTTACATCTGTAAAATGTGGGCAAGTGTCTTTTCATCCTTGCTTCCACAGTAAGAACATTACATCAAGCTCTGTGTTATTTGCTGCTGCATCTGCGGGAGGACCTGCTTTTCATTTTCCTTGTACCTCTCTGAAGACTTTAAAATAACGGCATTAAAGTAATGGCCCAGACCAGCACAGAGCCTAAGAAGGACAAGTTCTATGTAACGAAGTGGCTGAGAAATCACAGTACCTAAGCAAAGGTTATATAGTAGGTTATATACTATGTCATCAAATTGATTTTTATTCTGGTAGCCTTTTCTCTTTTCTTTAGGTAGCATTCATTTTAACGTGGATTTTTATTATTTTTTTTTATACCACTCTGTTTTCAGCTGTTAAGTTCAGATGTTAGCCTTTCACTGTTATTTAGTTTTGATGTGGCTATACTTAAGAACATCTAACTTATTATTTACAGGTTTTAATAAAGCCCAAACTTTTGGAAGCATGCTCTAAAACGGGAAAGTAACTTTAATACGTCACTTATGACCAGAACTTTGGAAAATAACATTTGAATTACAAAAACTCATTTCAAGCCTTGCAATTTTGCAGTATTTTGCCCTAAGTAATGTGCTTTAACTGGTACAGAACTGAAAAATGTCCCAAGCAGACTTCTGAGAATTAATGGGGAAACACAACAGCTTTGAACAATTTAGCAATTCCTGTACAGGTAAAGGTAGCTATAGAACAGAGGCTTACCTATCTTCCATTTACTTTGTTGATAAATTCAGCTGCCAAAGAGCAACTGGAAAGAAGGGGGCGAATATATTAGAATTATATCACTATTAATTGGTACTGCATTTTTTAAATCACATTTACATACATACAACTTGTGGATTTGTTATCAGTAACTTTGCTACTAAATTGAACTATACAAAAAGAAATCTTTATTGCTCATGCTTCTTGATCCTTTCTGGACTTTACAGATTCTAAAGTGAAAGATAGATTACTCTGTTCTTACAAACAGCATTTACAGTGAGTTTATTTTACATTTTTCTGCATGTTAGCTCTGTGCTATATTGCCTAAATTGCACGTATTCATGAATGTGTGAAATTCATTATTAAGGTATAGAACAATTAAGACACTGGTTCTCATTTTTTTTATAAAACTAGAATCTTGAACTCTCTCATATCTCACAAAATTGTGCGATTTAATACTACCTATATGCTTATCATTTCCCTAGAGCATTTATTTATCAAATAACTTTTTTCTAACATCTAGTATTTGAAATCTGAAGAGACACCTTAGAGCAAACTGAGCGTTATGCAGGATGCAAAAATATTTTGCTGCAAGAATAATCTATACTTACACAAGTAACATGATTTGAGTACCCAGATGAATTTAATCCCTTTATATGAAAAATCTGTTCGTGCAACAGCATAGCATCTGTTAAAGCAAGCACTATCTAGTTCTTAGAATTAAAAAAAAAAAAAAAAAAAAAAAAAAAAAAAAAAAAGGAAAGCAGCAAAAGAGAAGATGAGTTAAAATTTTGTAACAGCATGTTAGAACACAAGTTTGTGTGCATTCTTTACTAAACCAATGCAGCCTTGTAAGGGACCAAATAACCGTGTGCAGTATGTGTATTCCAGTGACTATATGATAGTCTTATCTTAACAGCTCGCAGTGTCTGGTGAGCATGCCTTGGTCTTCCCCCCACCCCACCCCCTTTATGATCTTTGGATGAGTGTATCTTAAAGAAGTAATTGGAACGACTCTTGCAAAGAGCCATTTTCCATCTCTCACTCATAACTTCTGCTGCCTGACCTTGGCATCTAAGCACAGGCAGACAGGACAGCCTTTAGAAAAATGCAGCTCTTGTGGGGGTGTTGTAGTTTAACCACAGCCAGCAACTAAGTACCAAGCAGCTGCTTGCTCACTGCCCCGCCACCCCCCTCCCACCCCCACCCCCCTTCTCCTCCCGGTGGGAATGGGAGGGATAATTGGAAAAAGGTAAAACCCATAGATTGAGATAAGAACAGTTTAATATTTAACACAAATAAAAAAAACCAAACCCAAACCCAAACCAACAATAATAATTGTAATGAAGAGAGGGAAAAAGAGGAATAAAACCCAGGTGATGCACAATACAATTGCTCACCACTGATTCACAGATCCTGACCAACTGCCCCCAGCTTATATACTAAGCATAAAGTTCTATGGTATGGAATATCTTTTTGGCTAGTTCTGGTCCAGCTATCCTGGTTCAGCTCCCTCCTGGATTCTTGTGAGCATGCGAAGCTTGAAAAGTTCTTGATTGAAAGTAAGCACTACTTAACAACAAATAAAATATTAATGCATTATCAAAATTATTCTCATACTAAATGCAAAACACAGCAATGTACCAGCTACAAAGAAGAAAAATAATTCTATCCTAACCACAACCAGGACAGGGAGGAAGAGAGATATACAATTGTACATAGTACTTTAGTAAGCAGAATCAGGGTAGGTAAGTGCAAGTATTTAAAAGTATTTTGCAGTTAGAACATCTAAAGAAGATAGTAAAGAGCCTCTCCAGGAAAGCTGAAAGCTGAAGGGCTCCCTGAACACTCTCATCCAATCCTTTTTTGTCCACAGATGGGGAACTGGGATTACACTAAACACTGAGGTGAAGAGACTTAAAAAACGAGTGGCTAGATTTAACACTGGATCATGTCCACTTTATTTATCATGGTTTCCTTATAAGAACTGTCAAGCATGCCTCTTTTACATTTAGCATCCCTGTCTGCCCTTACAGCTCCCTTTGTGAGCATTTCCATGAAGTGGAGAGGAACAGAACCCTGACCCAGTCTGACAGGGAAGCAGGGCATCACAAAGAGCCACACTGCAAAATTGCTCAGAGCAAAGGCCAGGATAGACATCAGTGGTGCTACGGGCAAGGCTACTGCAGGCAAGTTAAATCCTTTCTATAATGTCATCTTGGCTGTAAAATGCAGACACATTGAGTAGGGCTACCTGGGAAGTAAAAATTAAATTTCAGGGAAAAAAGTCGCTTTTCTATTATTTAAATTACTAGGTTACAGAGCCAGAAGACACCACTGTGCTCACTGAATGAATCTGTTGCATAACACTGGCCAAAAATTACTTTTTAAATACATCTGTGTTTGTGTAAGGTGTGTTTTAGAGAAATCGTCAAGTCTTAATTTCCAAGATGCTTGTGATGGAAAACTACCACAGCTCAATGGTCTGAACTCAGTTCAAGTTTGAATCCTTTGATTTTTTCCAATAAAAGCAACAACTGACAAGCAGTCATTCTCAAAACCAAGTAGTTTGGCTGGCAAAACTCTTTTACCTAGACTGTGGAAACAATGGGTTCAAAATCGTTCTGTCAGCTAGGAAGAAACATGCAAAGTCTTTGTGGTTACATTGTTTGTCAGAACTGTAAGGGATATACAATTATTTTCTGTAAATTACTCCTTTGAAAATGCATAATTCCCTTGATTAATTCCCTTTCTAAGTATTGCAGGCATCCAGAAATTTCCATGGACACAAGGATGAATGCCAAATTTTAGATATGTATGGTAAAAAAATTAATCTGTTAAAAATTAATCTGTTCTGGCAATTAGCCATTCACAAATCTTTATTGCTGAGTGAGATATTTTTTCCTTCCCTGATTAATGGATTATATAAATATTTAAATATATCATATTTTTAGCAAGAATTGCACCTAATCTGCTAAGATAATGTCATCCTGTATGAATAAAATATGTAGTTCCTCTTTTGAAATATTTTCTAATGTTTCTGACCTGTGTGGTTATTCTGGATTTCACTACATAAAATATTCTGTATTGCACCGCTATAATATTTTGTAGGTCCTGGCTTGTGAAAATACGCTGTATTCTTTAAAAAGGCTGGTATTTGATGATTGTTTTCCTGCTGAACCTCACCAGCACAGCGTAATTCAATTGCTTAGATGTCAGGACTCTTCCAGTTTTCGAATGACATCTCTATTTTCCTTGAACAGCAAACTTCACCAACATTGCCGCCAGAATAGCCTTCTGATCAAAATGTCAGTCGTATGTTTAACGATTCAGACCTGGAGCCTGAAAGGTATTGATCCCAGTGACGGAGGGTCACCCAGTACTCTGTACCTCACTTGGTGGCTAGGTTCCAGAGTCTCTTGGGAAAATCAGAGGCAGCCTATTTCACTAGGCTGCTAGAAGATTTTACAAGAAAAGAGTTTTGATGCTCAGAAGATGCAATCATGTTAAACCACATACTGCTGATTCGTGACCACACAGCACCAGTGGCAGGCACAGGTGGTCAGCAGCAAAGCCCACCACGGGAAAAGATGCTCTGCACGGGTACTGACCAACTGGAATACCTCTGTTAATGTTGTTGCACACACACACACACACACAAAAAAAAAAAGCCTGGCTGAATTTTTCTATTCATGAATGCTTTCTAAGTTGCCTCAAGCTCTTTTCCTAATTCATTAGAGGATATCATTCTTTGATACCATCACTGTGCTGTAAGGCACATCCTGAAAGGAGTAGGAGCCTGCCCTGCACAGGCAGGGCTTTTTCTTTCACGTCAGGCTGCAAGGCACACAGTTGAGGAAGACAGCCCAGAAAAACATATTCATTTTGTTACATATGTGAAGTGTTTGTCACTCGTAAGCCAAGCTTCCTTTCCTCGTGTAATAACCTTTTAAACAAAATAAAAGCTCAACCTAAAAAAATTCACTTTAAAAGTGGATAAAAATGATATGGGAATCTAAAATGAACTACTAATTTATCATCAAATCATGGTCTTTGTGAAATTATCATTAAGCAAGTTAATTAGCTGACTCTAAAGCATTTCCCATTCACATTACAGTATACATTTTTGTTTACAGTAAGTAGAACAGCATATAGTTATCATGTTAATTCTATAAATAAAGCCAAAGGGAATATTTTGTTTTGCAAAGCAAAGGCTATTTTTGACATTGGATTGTTCCTTTTAGCAGTATAGTGTAGCTGAAATGAGATAATTTGGCACTGTCAAAGAATACTTTTGACTCAAGTGTAGGAAGAGGCATCTTGAAAGTAGATGCCTCTCTCTAACATAGTTAGGAAAACTCAAACATTTGAATCTGCATTTTGAACTGCTAAAAAGACCAATTCCTTCTCTAAGGACAGAAAATAGTTTAAAACTGTACTTGTTGGTAACAAACTGATGAATTTCATGTAGTGTATGAAGGACAAATAGGGGTAATTTGGAAGATTTATTTTTTTTATATATATATGTAACATGGCTTGCTGTGATCCACACAAGCCCATGAGCCTCGTGTTTCTTTTTGAAAGCTCTGCTAAATTCACAATTCCTGATACAGCTGTGCATATTCTAGAGTCAGCCTAAGACTGGGGGGAAGAATAAGTAGCCCTTGGTGAGAGAGAGGATGGCATCTGCTCTGCCATTGGCTTCAGGCAAAAGTGAGGTGGTCCAGGTTTCTATCTGATCCATACAAAAAATCATCTGTAGGGAGATAAATCAGCAGTCACAAAGCAAATTGTGGGTGCACCAGTCACATCTTGTGCTATTTCCATTTAGCTAGACCTTTCTGTCAGTCTGCTTTTAGGCCTGTAGAAGCAGTTTGCTACCATCCAAATCACTGAAATTAAAATAGAATTTTGGAAAATGTGAAGCCAGGAACAAATAATGAAGTGCTTTAGAAACATAAGGTGAAAAATCAGAGTCAATATTTTCTGCTCTGAATTAAAAAATATTTTGCAGGCAGTGAACTGACCTTTATGGATCACTGCCTATGATGGCTCATCTGCCTTTAGGAAACAAACTTTCATGCCTTAGGAAAATTTCCTAGCATAATATTTTTTTTATTAATATTATAACAGAAAGTTCTGACACTTTGTACTCTTGAAATTTTTAGTCTTCGAGGACTGCAAATTACAATTCTTGATCATTTCACATTGTTTCTCTTAAAAACCATTGATGTATGTTGCCTAACTTGGGGCCAACAACTGCTGAGCTGGCTCACAGGGAGCATGAGGAGGGGCTCAGCCTGGTCCTTCATAGAGCCACGCACATGTTCCAGCAAAGCAGCGTGGTTGTGACCCTACTTCAATTCTCCCCTCACAGAAGATGCCTAGAAAGGATTGAATGTGGTGCTTCAGCCAAAGGCCCTGGAGAATATCTCTGCACCAGCAGTCATAGGTTCTCATCTAAGTTCTTGAAAACACAGCTGTAATGTGGAACTAAATCTGTCCATCTGTATCACATGGTCTTCACTTCTAGTATTATTCTCCCTAGAACTGAAAGTAGAGTCGAAGTGCTCTATTCCAGTCTGCAAAACTATTTTATCACTGTTTAAGTGCCAGATTTCTGGAGCAACAAAATGTCTATGCAACAAACACTTCAGCACAACTGACAAAAATAACTGATATATTACTCACATGTAAATATTTGCACAATATTCAAATATACCATGCATGTTTGCAGTTCCAAAAATCTGGCCCTGAAACCATCCATATTTTAAGGAAACTTCTCCCAAATGTTCTAATGTAATTTCCAGGCAATATAAATGCTAACTATATAGGGCAGCTTTCCCAGTCCTGGAGAAGAAAGAAGTGTTTCTTCAGTGATCCTTTGTAATTCCTTAAAGTTGATTCCTTTTTCTCCCAGAGTCCAGAGTTCCCCTCTCTGATCATCCCAGCTCATGAACTTCCTGTTGTCCACCTCAGCTGTGGAAGGGGGAAAAGTTCCAAGAGCAGATATATATTTCAGAAGTGACAGCGTTTACTTTTAACATACAGGCTGGATTAGGTATATCTGCCTTTCCCTGACTTCAGAAGCTCCTGCATCATTAAAGATGTAAACGTATGATCTGTACTGCTTTATCCTTTCCTAGGACACCTCTAAGAAAAGACCTCAAATGAGAAGGGAACATAGGAGGGAGAAGGGAAAGATGCATAGGAGAGAAGGATTTGGACCACAAATCCATGGCTGAGTGCATATGGTTCAAATGTTAATTGCAGTTATGCAACTTTTCTTTGCCAAAGGTTTTCTGGAATAGAAAAACCTCTTTAGTTTTACCACAATAGATTAATTTTGTAGAATTTGTGGACATTAGCATGACATGAGTATTTTTGTTATCTTATTTTTTCTCATGCCCTATCTTCTGCTGACTTCAACACAGATATTTGGGGTAGCACAGTGAAGTCTGCTGTGCTGTAAAAATTGTGCAGTATCAGAAGGCACATATAAACACAGTCTACTGCTATTGTTATTGTTTGAACTCAAGTAGTGTCTAACAGCTGTTGCATTTTTAGTGTCCTTGTATCCTTTCTTGCACAAACATCCTGAAAGGATTTATATTCTATGTAAGTATCACAGATAGCTATATAGGACTAAAAGAATAAACACAGAAAGAAAAGCAAACACAAGGTCACAAATGTTATCAAATTATGTTCTGACAGTAACATAAGGTTGTCCTTTTTGTCACTGTTTCTTCCATTGCCATACATGAGTAAGCAAAAGTTGTTCTGAACTAGTAATAGGACTTTTTTCATTAATGCAGACTTCATGGCTGTACAGTGGTGGGTAGCATCTGGTGGGAGGAAAAACTACAACCCACTGCAGTCAAAAGAAATGAGGAACTAAGGCTTAATGAAGAGTCCTGCAGAGGAAGCCAAGTTGTTAATATATTTTAACACTTTAATTAGTGCAAGAGTTCACACATGCCTTATCTCATCAAAAAAGTATAAATAACAGTTTTAAGAGATTAAATTGATTATTTTGTTATTTATCTTTTGTTATGTTTTGCCACAGATGTTTTCCAGCTTGTCCTAGCTGTATGTGAAAATCACCAAAACATGCTAGAAATCCTTAAGCAACATGAAGTATCAGAATTGCTGCTTACTGGCCAAAAGTCCAGACATAGCTCTACCTTTATGTGTGTTCATGCCCCAGAACAGTCTGAACAGATATAGTAATTACATAGAAATATTAATCAAATCATGGTTTTCTAAACTTGACTTCTAGGATCATCAGTCTTATTTAAAATGTTTTGATATTGTCCTGAAGTGGGAAACTATCATTGTTCTTGTGCAATGGTCTCACTAACACTGAAGAGTATGTCATTTTTAAAATAGCTTCACATGCATATTTTTATTCAGGCTGTAGGTTGGTTTTTGAGATTTCCTTATTAATATGGCAGACTGAACTCCACTTGAGTTGGCATAACTCTGCTCTTGTTTCTCTAAAGCCTTCTCCTAACTTCAAAAATCTTATTCTTCCTTAAAGACATTGTGTTTCCACATCCATATTTAAAGCAGCATTGTTTTATAACCTAAAGGTAATGTAAAAGTCTTAACTGAGTAAAATCTAAAGCAGTATGGTAGAGATAATGGAACGTTTATGGTCTGCTTTTACTGATCCTCACTATCATTAAGAATCAAATCTGTATTTTTCAAACCTGAGATGTCCAAAGATAACAGATTGACCTATAGACTCTACCCTGTGGTGTTTTGGGCTGGGTCATTTTTCACAGTGTGCTCTTTCTGCCCCATGTACCATCCGAACAGATGTTCCACTGAAGTTTGAATGACGGCCAGCTAGCTCGAAAACAACTAGAGAGTAGAGGTGAAGAGAATCAAGGGACAAAGGCAGGAATATGGATAGAAGTACATGAAGAACAGAGAGGAAAAGGTTATACACTAAAGTAGATCTGGGTGAATAAGTGTAAGTAAAGCTTAGGAAGAGACAAGTTGCAAAATACTGCAAAGATTATAAGAAAGTCACAGAAAGTGGGGAAATCTAGCAAAAAAATTAAACAAATTACAAAAACAAAGAAAAAAGAAGGGAATAAAAGAATAAAAAGGGGGCAAAAAGCCTGCAAAAATGAGACTAGGACTTTTACCTTCATATAAAGATAGCAAAAGCATAACTTAAATCAGCTATTTATTATTGTATCTCATGGAGAGAGATTATTTGGGCCTCGAGCATATCCACTAGTTATGTGGATATGCATTATAGCTGTGATTTTACTAAACTTAATGCATATAACCCCGTTGTAAACAAGTAGAGGATTTAGATGTATGTTTCACTTAAGTAATTCAAGATAAAAATCACCTTTCTATGTAAACAATTGAAATAAAAATAACTGAAAAGATAGACAAAGCTATTCAGAGAACTGGAGCAAAAGACTGAACATGGGTAAAATAATAACAAACAGTCAAGAAGTGAAGAACTTTAAAAATAAAATATATTGTGGTTGTATTTCTTCAAGTAGCTTGAGACACTTAAGTCTAAATTTGCAGAATTTCTGTGATATAAATGCATACTCTTTACATTTAAACTCAATGAACAGAAAGTCAGTGTAGTGCCTTTAAGTAATTTACAGAAAAATGTACAAAACCTGAAGTTGTAAATCGACATTTAAGTCTAGACAAATTGAGCTAACATATTTTAAGACATGAGGCTTTGTCTAAATTACAGTTTGTTTCAAATTAATCTTGAAACATTCATGAACTGTATCATAAAATATAGGGTGCATATACCTATGGGGTTGGATCTTAGGTTTAGTAGAACAATGCAGTTCTGATTTAAAGGAAATACATTTCCTCTTCTAAAACTTATTTATATCTTTTTGGGGTCCAAAATATAAAATAATATTGAAATAACTTCCACCAAATGAAGAGAACACAGGAAAGTATAGGTCTTTGCCAGGAATTCACAGTGTCTGGATCTCACCTCTCATGTAACAAGAGAATAGTTACCTTAGGGAAACTAATTTTCCCTTGTAAAATTGGGCTATAATTGTGAAAGCCAAAAATATAAAATAAGTGAAAGAGTTCCCACTAACTGAAGGCATTATAGAAAATCACACTGCCAGGATGAGACACACGTGGAGGCTACAATATTTCCCACCCTCCCTTCTTTTTTATAGCAACTGAACTAAAATACTACCATTATTCAATGATCCTGTTTTTTCAGATGGATTCTGCTAATTTAGAATGAACGTCTTGATAATGCACGTCGAACTCTGTGCTATAGGTATAGAAGAAAGACACCAGACGACCTGCCTTAAACACACAACCCATATAAAACTAGATATTTTTTTTTGTTCTTTTAGCAATGGGATATTATGTTACCTTTAATAGCCTTCCATAAGTTTCTCCGCCTCACAGTATATTTTGTACAGTTTGTCGGGGTCTTCATTAAAATGCCATTAGACAAAAAGATTCAATAGATAGGCTGGCAATTTATGATATCCTCCATTAAAAAAAATAGTGAAATGAATAGGGTTTTATTGAAAGACTTTAGAATTACACTGTATATTATATTAGTATATATTGAGATTCCTATATATTGATCAAAACCATAATTGCATGCTCTGTAATTAGGGTCACCATAAAAATAAAGCCTGCTGGATTTTTTATTTTTTTTAACCTGACTTGTTTCATTGCCTCAGGATATTTCACCCTTCACTAAATACGAAAGGCACTGGTGTATAGAATAATTAAAATGTGATACTAAAAGATCTTAAGTGACTGAACCTGGGCAGAACCTTAGCGGATATATATGAGCACCTAGTTCAAGGAGTGATTTGTAAAGTATCTTTTCTTTTAAACGGCCGCAGGACTGTATGATCACAGTGGTTTTACCAGCTTGCTGTTTGCCCTAATCCTAAACTAGTATTTTCAGCTCTCTAAACGTTAATTCTGTGAGAAAGAATTCTTAAGAGGACTTAAATTTGGGGAAGGCAGGAATCTATCAATAAATTTAAGTACCTCTCTTAAAAGAGACCATGCGACTTACAAATTATGTTACTAACAAATAAAGATTCTGTCTGTTTTTCAAAAGATGTAAAAGTCTAGCAGTCCCACTATAGTTCCAAGGCAATATTTAAATACACATCACATATCCTTCTGTGACAGGCATAACTTAAAACAAATTACAGAAGTAATCTTGTAAGATGTTACCTTATGCTAGTAAAGCAGAAGTCCTACTAATTAAATCTCACCATAAGAGAAAATTGCTAAAACCTGTAAAAATACAAACTCCATGACTGGTATTTACACAGATCTCATAATTAAAAATAACTGCCTTCCCATTTAATTATTTTGGCTATTACTTTTTTAGACTTTCTGCTCATTCCTAAAATGTCAATATCACTCCTAGACAACATAGACCATAAGCCATGATTGCCAGCTTTGGCAGTCAATTCATCCCTTCTCCTTCCCCTTGTCAGTAACCTCATCCTGACACTATCTTGGAGAAATACAGACTAGTATTTCTCATGACTTTGTTAATGAATCTGGTATATGGCTTTTATTAATTTGGTGAAATATGAGAACAAATATTAGGAAAATATTTATATTTTTGTTTTAATCATAATTCATTGTTAGCAACCAAAAATACATTTAATAATTAATGTTCTTGAATTACATTCTGTATATAATTAAAAACATTCTGTTAAAAATATTCTAACTAGTTTTTCAGCTATATATTGTGGCTTTTGGTTTAAAGACAGGAAATACTCAAATATGGGAGCCTGGGTGCTGTTTTCAAGTTTTGTCTTATTAGAAAGTATCTTAAAAGTACATTTCACTAGTAAGGCTTCTCTATTATGTTTTTTCACATTCACTTAAGATCAAAGGATTAGCTACTACTAGATTTTCTAGAAATTAAATCTGCTCTGCTACACGCATGCCTTTTAATAATTCAGTTCAAAATATTGAATCAAATTCCACAAACTGGTGTCAAAACTTTACATCTTATCATATGCTTGTTAGTAAGCTCATCCAGACAGCAGGAGACAGTCTAAAAATTAGTATTTCATTTTTTACTTCACTTAATTTACTTCATCTTCACCATAGATATCAGATAGTTCTCAAGTTTTTTTTGAAATGTAAAGAGATGAAATAAATATGAGATTTAAACATGACTAAGGCAAATACAGAGATTGAAACATTGTTCTAGACTATGTTTAAACCGAAGTGTTTCTGTAAACTTTCTTCTTCAAGCCTGATGTCAGGATGAGAAATAGTGAAAAAAAGAATATTATTTGCAACCTTTTTAATTTCCTTTTGGTAGAAATTGGAACTACAGGAGTAATCTACTTACCTGGCTTTTCTGTGATTAAACGATGGTCAAGAAGCATTCCTGATCAGGCTTTATCGTGAACACTTTTTAGGATTAGAGTTTCAGGAATATTTTGCTGACAGCTGTGCTCTCAGAAGCTAGTGCTTAACCGGACTTTAGTTTTAAATTAGCTAGAGGCCCTTAGGCACAAAGTTAACTATTTTGATGATCTTTTTGAAGATCAAGAGCAAGTTAAACTTGCCATTCAGACAAAGACCCACTAGTGACCAGAATTAACTTTATGGCATTAAAAAGGGCATTATAAATCCATTCATTACAGTTTCTCTTGTCAAGTGTCTTTTGCAAATAGTAGCACTGAGCAGAAGGCTTATAAAGAAAGAACTGATCCAAAGGAGGAGACAATTTTGCTACTAATGAGAACCAAATGCACCAGTTCAGTCTAGGAAATCATCACATGGTGCAAAACTATCCTTTTAAGCAGGAATAAAAAAAGTGGTTTGTATCAATCTATTTCACTCTAATGTCTTAATTTTCCTGTCCTCTTGATAACATTTTCATTAAAATTTAGGCTTACATTCTCCTGCATTTGCATGGGGTAGAAGTGTTTTAAATTGACCTTGTCACTTTTCTGGAATTTGACTGGCTGGCTCTGCCAGATTTTCCTTCCACCACCCTGACAAAATTATTTAAAAAAAAAATTGCCAGCCTACTAAAATACATAGGATCTGAAAGGTTAATGCAGTACAGCAATGGCATAATATATTGTACATGAAAAGTTTAATGTCTTATTCTCAGAGTAAGAATTGTAACAAGGACAGAGAATTGCAGAAAATGAATCAGTCTTCAAGCTAGTGCTTATAATAAGAGCAGAAAGAGTTACTGAAAACAATACTTTTGAAGTGCATGATTAAAAATGCAGTCCAGAGCTCCTCCTTGAATTGTGAAAGAGTAGATGATGGTCATTATCAAATGCAAACTGGCAGGTGCAAGAGAAACTGAAACCAAGGAAAAATTCAGTGCTTTGATAATTTTTCATTGTAAGTTATGAAACATTCTAAGATCTTGGCTTATGTGCCTAAATTGTGGTTTTTAAAGAAACATCCTTTAGGCAGGTTTTTTTACAGCTAATCATTAATGGAATGTCTGTGTCTTACTCTGAAGAAAGAATTAATGACCATTTTCAAGCAGAGAAATAGAATAAATGATGGAATTTTCTGTCATTGTTTCCTAATTTGAGTATATGCAGATGTTGATGCCAAGCTTATATAAAAAACATGGTAAAAATATGATGGTTTATGGTAAGAACAGAATATTAGAATTGCTTCAAAAGGATCTTTTATGCCTGGTCAAAGTGTTCAGTAGTAGTCTCATCTCAAAATTATTGTTGTTCTTTCTCATCTGAAGACAGAACACACTACTATATTGTTCCAGGTCTATCTTCAGAATGGAACCCACGGTAAAACTAACTGAAAAGATCAGCTTGCTACTCACAAAATAATGGAAGGTCTTTAAATTTCAGTTTCTATCTATCAGGTAATCTGATTATGCATACAGCTGCTCTATGTCAATTTTAAAATGCTGACAACTTTGAGGACTCTGGTGCTAAAAAGAAAGTAATGATTTTGACCTTTATACATTAGCATCTTAACAAATGAGACTAAGGGAATTTTGGAATTAAGCCAGTTTGATTCAAAATAGCAAAATTCAGATAGTTTCATATATGAAGAGATACACATTTCAATAGTCATTGAGGGGATATTTTTTCTGATGAAGATTATGTAAAATGATGATTTAAATAATTCCATAATAATTTTCATATAAAAGTGTCATTTACATTGCATGTGTTATGTTAATTATTTAAATAATGCAATATGAACCAGCAGGAATTAATCTAGCTTCTGCAGATAAAACGTTATCGGTTTATCCACCTCTTGCCTGCACATACTGAAGAAAGGATCAAAATAAATACTGAGTGACCAGAGTTCTGATTAAAGTTTCTTTCAATCTGCTAGTCAAAGGGTTAAAGAATACCCTGAAATAAGGAATGAGGAAGAACGATTACTTTTTCACAGCTCTGGCCTTGAGTGGGAAAAGGATAGAATTATCAAAGTGGAAATAAGAAATCGGAGGAAATGTAATTTCCCTGTCTTGCCTCTCAACTCTTGTTGCAAAACCCCTATAGCTGCCTTGAGGCAAGTGAGAAGATCCAAGAAATTAATTGTCCCTGCAAGTCAAGGGGAGGCAGAACCTCTTGTTGAGCAAAACTGAAGCAGCAAGTTCCTCTAGGTTTATGGGTTTTAGCAACTATAGTTTAAAGCTGTAAACAAGGTTAAATATTGCCCTTGTGATATATGCTTGCTAGTATTTAGCAAAGCCAAATCTGATCTCAGGATTTAAGAGTATTAGGCTCTGCTACGCTGAAGATAACCAAATCAGAAATTGTCTAGTCAAAATAGCAGGTACATAAACCTTACTGTGTCTTTGTAAATGAGATTATGTAATCCATCCTGCC
Organism: Falco naumanni; assembly: GCF_017639655.2. Taxonomy (NCBI): domain Eukaryota; kingdom Metazoa; phylum Chordata; class Aves; order Falconiformes; family Falconidae; genus Falco; species Falco naumanni. The sequence goes on from NC_054054.1 coordinate 62,793,594, forward strand.
TTCTATGCTTATGTAACTGATTTAATTACCTATGTATCTTCTTTACTCTGTTTTGCCAAAAAGCCTAGATAGACAGCTCCTAGAGTAATTTGTAAAGAATTTCTTTGTAGAAAGCCAACTTAAAAATTACTTGTAGTTTACAATATCATTTTAGGCAGAAAATGGCTAATGTATGCCAAGGATGACACTGGTACTAAATAACTCAAGATATGGAAGAGCTGATGTATTGCCTACACAATGTAAACAACTCTTATAGTGGACGTAAAATGCTGCTGTGATGCACTAACAAATAATCACTTTTCAAGACTCTGTAGATCTGCAGTATGTTGAATAAAAGCAAAAAACAGGTGAAGTACGTCTTCAAATTACAAGTTATTTACCCCAAACTCCAAGCATTAAAGAATGGAAAAATGCTATAGTCCCTATATTTGACAAATAAACTGAGATACAAACACAGCAATAGGATAATTCTGTGTTTATATATAATGTGTATATAAATATATACAAAAAATTGTATAAAATTTCTTCGCAGTATTGCTGCAGTGGTATTTTGGAGTCACTACAGCTACCTATCTACACTTTGACTTGTTTGGAAAAGGATACGACTAGGTTGTATACATGCATTCCTTTAATGATTCTCTGAGTATCTGCTTAGTGTTCGCTTCAAAAACCTGAGAGTAGACAAGAGAGATCTTTAACCTGTCCTACAACTGTTCTTTACATAAGAATAGCGTCCACAGGTCCGGGGTGTCTCCGGTTTCTGTTCACAGGTGCTCTAGCACTGTTGGAAGAACTTTTGAAAGATGAGTGACTCAAAACCGTCTGAAAGACTGGAGTTAGCCTGTGGAGAGAACAGAAAACCTTTCCTTAAGCCCCCTGTTGTGTAATTAACTGATTAGGCAGCAGGCTGGCTTCTGCAAATTCACAGGGGTCCAGTTCTACCTATGAAGGTTTTGGCCCACTCTTAGGACACCAGGCTGCAAGACATATAAAAGTCTCTCAACTGGGGATATAGCATTTGTACATGTGAACAAGGAAACCTTCCTATAAAGATTTATAGAAAAAAAATATTTAAGAACCTCAGAGATCCACCATGAGGACTTCAAATAGAAGCGTGTTAGAGAAACCCACAATTACTTAGACCAATTAGTGCTGCTGAAGGCAAGAGAATGTACCAAGAAAAAACTGGGAGGTGTATAAAACCTTATATACATACATAAGTGTTTATCATGTGGGACTTCAATTAACACAAAGTGAGCACATTGCACTGAATAGTAGGGTTACTGCAAGAAAAAATGTAAATACAGACCAGTCTTCAACTTGCCACCCACTCCCCCATGCCCAAAACTCCTTCTTTCAGTTTCTCAAAAAAAATTTATGTTTTCCACTGTTTCTTCATGTTACCGTTTCTGTTGGACACTATGCTCCATTTCCAAGGTTAAGCTCTCTGTAGAACATAAAAGTACGGACAAAGCAAAATCTGTTGCAGTTCACAGACCATTTAGGTTCACTGGATATTCATTTTGGATCTCCAACAGAAATTCACAAAGCTGGCAAAAATTTAAAATTAAATACAGCTTAATGAGATAGATATAAAAACAGATATAATTGATGTTAATGAGATTTGAGGATAATAGTTGCTTTCTACCTTAAAAATGCAAATTTTTAAGATTTAATAAATTTAGAGGTTTTCATTAATTATAAAAATTTGATTTACATAAAAATGTTCTAAGTAGTGGAACTGTTACAATTATCAGTTCTTATCTCTAAACTTCTAAGGTTTTTATTCTCAATTTCTCTTGTACATATGTAAAGCTAACTGAAACTGTTGGCACAGTCTAGCTATATATGCATTATGAGCTTTAACATGATCAGAGAAGCAGAATTTTGAGTTTCTGTAACAAATGGAGTTCAAATAGCAATGCATAAGCCATTGGTTGCTGGAGGTTATGTACACTTACCATGATCAAGGTCTCTTTTCCTCGACCCCTAAACAAAATTTGAATTACTGGAATTTGTAATTCTATCTTGAATTTAATTCATCTGACTCCTTTAGAATGTGTATGGAACCAACTGGAGGCACTGAAACAAAATGAAGCCCTGCTGCTGCTCTGAAGCTTCACTATATGATACCCTCCTTTCCTTTCTAACAACACATCATGCCTTCTTAACTCTAGGCAGCATATTTCATTTTAACACTGTTATCTAACAATGGACCTTCTGCTGATCTTTGAGTGAAAAGCCAGTGTATGATGGAGACTTCCAGGTTTCTAACCTTTATCAGCTTGCTTACAGAGATATGACTGTTTAATTCAGTTAGGGGTGGTTTTTTTTTTTTTAAATAGGAGTAATTTATTAATCCTATTACCAGTTAAAAGGACTATTTTTTATTTACTTTATTAATTATTTTTAATCCAATTTTTTTTCAAAATGAAGTAAATTATACCAAGTTACAGTACATGTATATGTAAAGCAAAACCTTATGACAAAATTAGACAGGTACTGGAGCAGAGAATGCCACAGTTCAATCAATTCATGCACTGAACCAGTCTTTTACAGTGTAGAGATTAACGACATGGTCTGGAGAAAGTATGTTTCATTCTAAACTAAAGAGAGGTAACAGCAAAAAGAAGTGTCTTATTTGAAAGGAACTTCCGCAGGAAAATGAAGGCTCCAGAGGCAACTGGGGGACACATCAATTCTCAGATTTCTGAGACATAAAGGAAAAATGTCAGACAGAAGGGCAAGGATAAAAATAGGCTTTTCTTAAAAATCTTTAGAAACTCAAAACATATAATAAAATATGCTAAAAGGAACTTCTGGACGTTATCTGGTCTAACAACTTGCTAACCAAGGTCTGCTTGCAAAGTTTGACTGAGTTTCTCAAGAGCTTTGCCCCTTTTGGTACTGAATATCTGTGGCATGCTACAACCTCTCCAGGCACTTGATTCAGGGCTAAACTCTCCTCATGGTGCAGTTGCTCTGACAGGGACAGACTTTTCTCACAGATGCAGAACCTGAGAATAAGATGCAACAGTCACAAGTTGTAACAGGAAGAAGTCTGACTTGGGAGATATATACTTTTTTTTTGTCGTGTCTAGTCAATCTCATAGCTCATGCATACCATTTGGATGATAATTAGAAGCAAAATTTACCAGTGATGCTCAGGAGACTTGGACTCCTTTGTAAATTTAAAATCAATACCTGGGCACAGCTGGAAATTAAGAAGTCTCCAATTAATCTTCTCATTGTCTATGGTTCTGTTATAAGACCAAAGACAGGAATTTGCTGATCCTTGGCTCAGCAAACTGAATTACAAAATACCTCTTCAGCTCCGTGCTGCACTTGGTCCAAAGAACTGGCTCTCAACTGATTTAACATCATACAACAAACAGTGCCGTATGTAATACTCTTTAGTGCATCTCAGCACTTCTACAGCATCACAGAAATTCAAGCATTCCATTTCACTGTAAGTGTAAGAACAAAACACCATCACCTGTCCTGACAATAAATAAATAAAAAAAGATTATTATATTTATTATTTTATTATGTAAAGTAATTTAATCATGTTACTTTAGCAATATTTTAACAAAATATGTTAACCTTTTATACAGTCCTGTTTTAGTTTATGAAATAAAAAGGAAATATTAAAGATTTAATTCAATTTAATGGAATTACTTTTTTTTTCTTTTGTGTGTGACATAAATAGCATGGAACTACAGCAGACTCCTAATTTCTCTTTTATATTTGTCTATTCTAGGTGGGAAGTAATCAGCTTCTTTAAAAGAACATAGGCAGTAGTACTAAACCACTTTTTTCTTCACACTAGAATAAATGCAGTTTAAACCTACATGCCTCTGCCAAACCTGAGCAAGCTTTTTTTTTCCTCCCTCTCTTCTCAGCTCTGGCTATATTCCGCATTCTGCATGTTTTTGCTGCTGCTGCTTTCATTTCTCAGTTTTCTCAAACTGTTTGCACCCCCCTTCATTCTTCCTATTAAAATGATCATTATTTTAATAATCAGTGTTTTTAGATAAATGTTATCTTTGGGTTTTCAAGCTCAGATAGCACTGAGATTAATGGGATAAAGGTGACTTGTTTAAGACCGCCTGTATACATATTTTATATTTGCAAACTCCACATGAATGAAACTGATGAGAAATAAGATATTTGGGGCAATCTGAACAAATTCTGTGGTCAACATACACATATCTTTGGATTACACTTCTGATACTTGCCTTGGGATTCATCTGCCTGATGGCTCACAGAATCATAAATAAACATTTGCAGAACAACAAATCTCAGTGATTGACTGATTCTTTCTTATAAAGGTTATTCTCTCTGTGTGCTAGAGCCACCATACAATCATTACAACCTGACAACCTAGTACACATATTTTAGATTCCCTATCATGCCCTTATTTTTTCAGCGTTTTTCTCCAGAAGTCAACTTAAGACTAAAATTTTCAGATATAAACTATTTGACTAACTATGAGAAGACTGTCTTCATTATGTTGCTGAGGAGCCAGGTGGTTTTCTACTCTCATGTCCTAGGATCTGCTAGACTCCTTGCCCTAGAGATTAAACATTACTTCAGACATCTACTTTCTGAAGTATTCTTTCCAACATTCCAGTCACCCACTCAGTCTATAGTCTTGTAGCTATAAGGACTATGCATCTATAATTCCTTTCAAAAAAGTATGGTATTAAATAGAGGAGGGTTTTTCTTAATTTTGAAAAAATATGTGACAAGTTATTTAGGACCAGAAATGTTAAATGCTAGTTTCTAGCAAAATTGGCCCTGGTGTGACAAGCTCTATTTTCACAAAATACATTTTCCCGAGGCAACCAACAAACTTTCATCTAAACTTCAGGGAAGACCTTGGGGAAACAAACATAGGCATGTTTTTCATTGAAATAAAATTTTACTGTATGTATATTAACATTCATGATCATTTAACATTCTCAGAAAAAAAAACTTAACTCAGTTTTAGCCACATATTTTCTTATTAACACTAATGGGAGTTTTGCAACTACTAAAGCTTAAAACCCAACACCCAGAGAACAACGTAAAACAGTTCTGCTTCCCACTGCTGTACCCTGATTTAGTAAAATATGTTGAATTTTGCTGTGCTGATGTCAGTGGGAGTTTTGCTACTGGTGTCAAAGAGGGCTGAGTTTTACTCAGAGTTTCAATTACCTTTAATAGAAACAGTTACTATGCTTTAGGCAAGCAGTTTAGTGCCTTAGAAAAAAATGAACTGGAGATGCACAGCAGACCAGCTGGTAAACCAGTTCATGCTCCACCTACCCAACCATATGGAGGCAAACTCAGCCTTGCTTCTTTGGCTGGAAAAGTTTCAGCATCAGCGTGTGCTTACCTGTCCAAAAGTACAGGGAGTCCACTGTATGGCATGGCTGAACACAGAGGTGTCCGCAGTCATACTGGACTGAAATAATCATTGCTTCCAGTGTGCTACATTATAGCTTCCACTAACAGCCCCTGAGAGGAAGTTACAAGCATCTCTTGTTAGAGCAAGTGCCCCCTTTTATAATCCTGCCTTTATGAAGTTCTTACACCCCTGTCCTGATTTCAGCTGGGATGAAGTTAATTTTCTTCACAGCTGGTATAATGCTGTGGGGTTTTATTTAGTATAACATTAATGCTGACGACACACTGGTGTTTTTATTTGTTGCTAAGTAGCTTGTAATAAGTCAAAGATTTTTCAGCTGCTCATGCCCTGCCAGTGAAGGCTGGAGGGGCACAGGTAATTAGGAGGGGACACAGCCAGGACAGCTGACCTGAACTGGCCAAAAGGATATTCCATACTATATGGCATGATACTCAGTATACAAGCCGGAAGAAGAAGAAGGAAGAGGGTGGGGTGATGTGACATTTGGAGTCATGGTGTTTGTCTTCCTAGGTAACAGTTATGTGTGATGGAGCCCTGCTTTCCTGGAGATGGCTGAACACCTGCCTGCTGATGGGAAGTGATGAATGAATTCCTTGTTTTGCTTTGCTTGTGTGCACGGCTTTTGCTTTACCTGTTAAGCTGTTTTTATCTCAACCCACAACTTTTCCTGCTTTTACTTTTCCTGTCCTCTCCCCTGTCCCACTGGGGGCAGTGAGTGAGTGGCTGTGTGGGGCTTAGTTGCCAGCTGGGGTTAAACCATAACAATCCCACAAATTGGCACAATCTTGTTTTCATTCTAAATGCTCATCAATGCTTGCTGATCACAAGAAGATGCTCTTCTATATTTTTAAAGGGTTTTATTTTCATTTGCTTTTTCATTAAGTCTGTCATGCTCTTTCCTGTGTCCCAGTTGAAAGGTATTTGTGTTCAGCTGAACAGTAAGGACGAGGTGTTCTTGTGTGTGCTGAGATTTTGTCTGTCTGTATAAGCAATAATATCCTACCAAGTTGAAAGAACTGAACACTTATTTTTTTCTTCTTGACTTTACGTTAAGCCAGCCAAGTAGAGAGCAGTTGAAGGAGGAAAGTTACTGTCATGATTTATTCACCAGAAAGACATAAGCCAATTTTGTTGGCATAAGCATATTATGATTGAAGACCAGAAAAAAATATGTCTTTTAAAATAATTCTGAAGTTAATGTAAACCACACCAAACGTCTGAAGAAGATACATTTTGGAGTAAGGAAGTATGCATTTGTAAAATAAAGATGTCTGTCATATAAAACACATTTTAAAATGCACAGATTATCATAGTTTTGAACACAAAAATGTGTCTTTTATCACCTTTTCTCCTTTCAAAAGACAAGAATTTGTTAATCCATCAGCATATAATGAGGTACACTGACAGAGCCAATTATAATTTAGATTTCTGTAAGGAAAATATTACGTGACAGATAGCCTGCTCAGATATTGGCATGAAAGAGTTCTCTCATTTCCTTGACCAATTATGACAATAGCTCCTAAATCATTCTCTCAGTTTGTCTCTGTATACACATGACTAATAGGTAACCAGCGGAATTCAGAGGTTAGAGATTAGAATCATAGAATCATTTAGGTTGGAAAAGACCTTTAAGATCATCAAGTCCAACCGTTAAGCCAGAACTGCCAAATCCATCACTAAACCATGACCCTAAACACTGTATCTACTCATTCTTTAAATGCCTCCAGGGATGGTGATTCCACCACTTCCTTGGGCAGCCTGTTCTGATGCTTGACCACTTTTTCAGTGAAGAATTTTTTCCTAATATCCAAACTAAATGTCCCCTGGCCTAATTTGAGGCTGTTTCTTCTTATCCTTTTACTTGTTGTCTGGAAGAAAAGACTTATCTGCACCGGCCTACAACCTCCTTTCAGGCAGCTGTAGAGAGCAATAAGGTCCCCCCAAGCCTCCTTTTCTTCAGACTAAACAACCCCAGTTCCCTCAGCCGCTCCCCATCAGACTTGTGCTCCAGATCTTTCACCAGCCTCATTGCCCTTCTCTGGATGTGCTGCAGCAATTCTATGCCCATCTTGAAGATGGATTAGGATTAGAAAACTTCCAAATGAAATCATAAAATCTAATGAAAAAAAAAAAAAGTGAATTTCCCACAGTACTATTTTGATTATGCTGGAATACGGTTAAAATTGATTGATTTTGCAGTGGGTGGAAACAGAAAGCAAAAGCAGCAAGTGCTGGAATAGCTCGGCAACTTTCTCAATTTATAAACGTGTTGTAGATAATTTACTAACTGACTTAGGCAGTGGTTGCTTGATAAATTACTGGGATTTTTTGACTCTTTTTCTCTAAGTGCTTATCTTTGGGCATCATTAATGCTTATTTTTCTTGTGGTTTTTTTTTCCTTCTGGCTCAAAGGTAAAATTTAGGTCAAACAGGCAAGAGAAGAGAACCTTGGAAATGGTTAGATATATAATCCAGGGGCATTTTAATTGAAGATTAGAAATAAGTATTAAAATATTTTCTTCTCTGATATCCATGATATTTGTTGCTCATGGTGAGTAATATTTAATATAATCTGAAGTCACATTTTGATCTTTTTTTTCCTAGAGGAAATATGAAATTGCATTGGTTGTACACTAGGTCACCGTACCAAGTATGCACTCTGTCTTTCACAGCAGTGCCAGAGGATGCAGGGGGTGGGGGTGGGGTGGGAATCTAAAAAGAAATCTTTCTGTTGCAGGCAACTTTATTGATTTTGTTTTTTAAATAGGCCTGGTGATCCATGGAAAGTATACATACTTTAACATTCACATTCTCCATCCAAGCTACAATGAAATGTCAGCTGGAGAAAACTTTACAGTATACCACATCTTCAAAACAAACACCAGACACTTTTTTTTTTTCATGTTTATTTTTATCATTTGCTCCAAAGTAGAGAATTAAAGTGTCTCTTAGCCATTGGCCACTGCAGGGCTTGGGCTACTTAAAGGTTATTACCAAGCAGTGGCAGCTCCACGGTTTGCATGGTCCTCTGCCAGTTCAAGGCCATGAGCCCAGACAGACCGTGCCCAGGTCAGGTGCATTTTCTCACTCTGCCCCACACCAAAAGGTCAGGAAAGGGTTGGGATGACTAACACGATCACGTTACTGAAATCAGACATGGGACCTGTTGGAAGGCATGCCATAGAGGGTAATTTATTGTGCTTTTGGTTAAGGACAGCCCTGGGACCATCCCTGTGAAAAAACTGAAGGTAAAGCAGAGCTTATGTATGCTTCAGTTATGGACTGCCCTTGCCTATATACTTACATGTGTATTCTCTGACACAGAAATACAACATACTACACTGTTACCAAGTGAAAAATTTAACCAAGACAAGGTTTTAAAATATTATTCTCCTCTTTACAAATGACACACTGCAAGATCCCCCAGTGCAGAAAAGTATAAATGCTCAAATGTATATAAGCCTTTGTACAAATATAGACTTTTTTTTTTTTTCTCCCCAGTCTTTCTGAAAATCAAATATGCACACATATACCCGGTATCCTATATTTTCCTATACTTTCTTTAAAGAAATCTGTATGTGCAGTTATATAGCATGGAATATATTCCATTATGGACACACTTGGTATGTATTTGTACATGCTCATAAATACAATACATGCTAGCTACCTACTTATGTATTTCTATTATCCCTAATTTTATTTTGTACATGTATATGTATGACCATGTATGGCTACATCTATATATATTCAGAATTAATTTGTCAACCTGTAAGGCCACATGCACGCAAACATTGTCTAATAGTAAAAAGATCTCTGTAATAATAAGAAAACCGTCCAACTGCATTTCCTAAGCACTTTGGACTGCTTCTTTCAGACTTTGTCATGGAATACTGAAGTGGCAGGCTGGGATTACCATTTAGGCTTTGGTGTGAAGAATAGCTAAGTATGGACTTAGCTTGTCACTTGCTGTATTATTCTGAATCTCTTAAAAAGAACAAATTATTATGTAGTTTAACCTTCTATTTTAACACAATTTATGCAAGTGCATACATACAGTTTTGAAAGATGAAATAAAAATAATAAAAATATATTATCTTGTTGAGAGTTTGCATGTGCAGAACAAGAAAGAGGGAGAGCTCAGCTGAGGAAATAAGGCCTGTTCTGCAAATAATGAGAGCTATAGTTCCTCCTTCCCAAATAGGAGAAAATTCAGCAATTTTGACTAAAACTCAGTGACAATTCTGTCCCTTCCACGCTGCCAGCATCGTGCAGTGTTTCACAGAGGAATCACAGCTGTTGACGAAGCAGCTCTGTTGTCACTAAGCTGATTTTGCTATCAGGAGCAACATTAGAAACTGAACTCTTTCCTAAAACTGCCTGTGCTTAGCAACTAACTCTATTAAACTCTGTACAGCCTGCATTTTCCACATACCTTTCATATTTTCCCCTTTTAATATGTTCTACAGCTCAGAAAAGTCTCATCCCCTCAGCCCACAGCTACAAGCTACTAGTCTGGAACCAAGATTAAATCTAAAAAATGTCAAATATAATGAAAAAGAGCAGAGGAGGAGACCGGATGGCTTAGTGGAATGGAAATGGTTTATGAAGTCTTTCACCTCTAACTCAGTGTTCTGAATCTTCTTCAGTCAGTAGTCACTGGAATTTTTGAGCATTTGACAGTTGTTCAGTGACCTATGATAAATAAGTTGTTAGTCTCAGCTGAGCTCCTTGTGACTGTTGTCCACATCGCAGAAAAAACATAGCATCTGACATTGAGAGCATTTTACATCATCACTGGTGATATTAGTAAAGAACTAAAAGGTCAGAGAATGATGTATACTTGTCCAAAAGGAATTTATACATCCGTTTTACTCGGATGTTATTAGCAGTTGCTGAACATTACTGATATTATTTTGACACCCTTTTCTGCTCTTAACAAATTATCTTAAAAAGAGCCAGCAGCCATTTTACATTAAACAAGAATTCAAGAATTATAGAATATGGTGACAACTATTTATTTGCTTCCCTCGACTGCCTGTGTAGTGTTGAACACTACACAAAAACAGAGGTGGCCATTGTCCAGAATTTCTGCAATATAAAGTTCAATCTGTGTAAAATGAAATATACCATGAAAATTAAAAATCTTTACCATCATTTACCAGCCATTACACTATTTACATAAGGATGTAACATTCTGAAATGTTTACCAACTCTACCTAGTCCAATTTCATCCTTTACAACTCATACACATTACTGTTGTGAAAGGAAGAACAGATTCTTCGCCTTAAAAAGTAACACAATCTAAAGACTGCCTAAACAAGGCTCTTAAAGTTTTTAGTTTTAAGAAGATCTGAGAAGAAGCATTTCAATAAAAGAGAAAGTATTTTCATACCAACTTTTGCCAGTAAGTCCTAGAAATGTCCCTTGATTTTATAGAAATTCCCACTGCATTTAGTTACATTAAAGAATAGGATAGAAGACTAATAAACGTATAAGAAATTATACTGTTTTTGGAAACTTTCCAAACATCCAAGGCATGCAAAGATTACACATTTGTTTCTTTTTTTCTATATTAGAGCCAGTACTTTTGCTTCTTTTTTGCTCTGCCTCTGTCTTCTCCTTCCTTTTTTGGTAGTTCTCTTAAAATGTCAAAATCGATCACTTTCTAAGATTTATAGGCTAGTTAAGATTTACAAGGAAGTTCTTCTAATTCCCTGTTGTATGCCCAGGTAAATCTCTTTATTTACTCTAAACTTATCGGAGGAAGTCTTCAGCAAGTCTGTAGCATACAAACAGGAAACATTTTATTAGCAGACAGGAGTGTACTTTCATCAAAAGGATAATGGAAATAATTTTTTCACTCATATTTCAACAAAGAGCAAATATACTGTGTGTATCTATCCACTTTAAAGTCTATTTTTTCAGTAATTGAAATAGATTTCTGCATGTTATGGTAAGTCCAGAAGCATTCTTAAGGAAATTAACCTTTAAATTGCATTTCGTTATGTTTTGCTGGTGCGTCAAAGTGAGCAGGAAAATAAATCAAATTTTCTTATTTGTTGACGGTTTCATTTTCATTTAGCTTCTTGTGAGAGGTTTAATTTATGGTACATGAGAAGTGCCTGAAAGTCAGAAAGCCAAAAGTACTGCAAGCAACAACAAAAATAATTTAATGCATAAATTAAATATAACTTTTAAAGATGTATATTTGTATATATTTTACAGGGATGTGTCATAATGTAAAAGCTCATAATATCAGCAAAAAAGTAAAGTATTAAGCTATGCTAATATCTGTAATAAGTCTCCAGAGGAAAGTCTTTCATACTTTTCTGGGGAAAGTAACTTCACAATCATAGGCTATCAAGTACACCTATAGAGACTACACCTTTTAAAAAACTTCCTGTCCAAAATATAAAAAAAGATTTACAAACACTAATGACACACATCACATTTCTATCACATAAGATAGCTCAGGTAGTTTTTATTTCACAGTTTGCTAAAGCAACACTGATATCTGAGTTATGTATAATGCTGAGGTGGTCTATAAAAGCAATATAAGAGGGTAGCATAATTTTTCACGGTGACATGCCACTTCAGAACTTAAAATCCAATCTTTTTTTAATCCTCATTTCCCCTTCCCACTTTTCATTTTTCCTTTTTCCTTTATATTTTTTCTTTTTCCATTTTCCTTCCTTCCCTCTTCCCTTCTGACTTTTCTTTCCGGTTTTGCCTTCCCCTTCCCTTCCCTTCGCACACTCACCTCCTCATTACAGTAGAAGTTGGCAAAGAACATCTGCCTGTGTCTTGCAACTCTTTGCTAAGGCTAACACCCCCTGCTGGCTTCTGCTGTTAAGTAAGTGTTATGTGGGTCTCGTTTCTCTTTGTTTTGATTTCTTTGCCTTCCTTTCTTTTTTTTTCTTTTTTTTTTTTTTTTTTTTTTTTTTTTTGTCTTTAGAAGATCTGTAGGGTTGTATTATCTGCACCACCATTACCAATCTTATTATTTCTTTCGTGTGTTTCATACTATTTTCTGATCTATTGTTAAAAAGAAAAAGTGTTTGACCCTTGAAGAAGTAGAAAAATAGAAAACGTCCATCAAGGAATTAGGTCTTGTGAACCTACTACGGTAGCAGTAGGAAATACATTGTATAATGACAATGAAATATTGAAAGATTGTCAGGGTTTTTTTCTCAACGTAAAGATTATTATGCAGGTGAGTCCAAAGCTTTGAAACAGCAAAGATAACTCCTTGACTTGTAGAGTTGGTGCTAGTGATGGGCTTTGTCTTTTGCTGATGATCTGCAGGTTTGTCTTTATTGCATATTGTATTCTATTCTCTAGCACAGATCATATCTACATTATCATATAGTATAGAATATATGTACGCTAACCCAGTCTTTAAAAATATGAATCACCCGGTCTGAAAAAATCCGTGATCTACAAAGAACTCCATTTACAAAGTGGAATAAACAGGATGAAGCACCACCAATCGTAAATCCAGTTCATTCCCATATTAAAACAGAGGCAGGGAGAACTGGTGACTGTGCAAACTAAGTTAAAGGATCAGTAGTATCAGACTGTAATGCTAGGCTGGCCTAGAACACAGAGTGCAATATGGAAACTAATGGCAGTTATTTGCATCTATATTAATACTTTTCCTAGTTGTTACTCTGTATTCTCTGAACACTAAACAAATCAAGTAAAAGGGAAATAATTTGCTCAGAAGTCCATATGTTCACATTTGTGTGTGATATTTTTTAGTCTAGTAAATGAACTTTACAAAATGTATTATGTCATTCTCTTGCATGTTTCTTCACTTAAACTTATCATTTGTAGAAAATATTCGACTAAGCTTCATTAAACAGAGTGTTCAAGAATCAATTAACATGACAGCTTTAGAAATAATTTGTGAAATGAATCAGAAGCTTCCTTTCTGAAGGAAAAAGATGAATAACACTAGCAGTCGACTCACATTGTTTCCTATTCCTTGTGCTTTGCACTGCTTCATCCCTCCTTCTATTCCCTTTGTGCCATCAAAGGGTTCAGAGTTTATCTCAGTATTGTGATCTGGAACATTCAAAGAAAGTAAGGATGCTTTGCATGCAGGATAGAGAATATTCCTAGCAGGTCAGGAGTATGCATGTGACCCTGCACTAGAGCTAGCATTTGGCAACCAGCTATGAGCAAAATAAACTAGAAACCCAGAGAACTCATATATCAGTAGTTTAACATTGTAGTGCCTTCTCATTATGTAGAAATGGACTGTTGCATGTTTAGATTGTTGTACGTACATCTAGTGCTCAATCTTCAAAAGATGGGTTTTAAGCTGATGTATCAGAGCAATTCGTACTCCCGTGCCTAAGAGAAGGGAAAATTTGTAATTCTGGTTCAGTACTGGATAAACACTTCCGTGTGGCCTGACTCCAATATCAGCACTTCATTTTAATGATAACAGCAGCTCTGGTGTTTATTCTAAAATCCTTAAATGTACTTAACAACCTGTTTATGCTTGAAGTGTAGTGAGTTTATGGGGACAGTCAAATGAAACAGATAAGTGTATTATGTAAAACTATTCTGAAATGTTTATTCTGGCAGTTAGTATGCATCTGGAGTAAATTTGGAGACCATTATCCTCAGGTTTCATGCATTTTAAATGAAGTATATTTATTTTAATTTAGAAGCAGACAATTATGTGGGAAATAGAAAGGTTTTGACAGCACAACTATAAATTGAGCATTTTTTGAAAAGGTATAGTCATCTTAAAATCATCATTAATATTTCATGCATCTGAATTTCTCTTACATGCAGGTTCTATGCCTTTTCAGGCATAGATCAGCAGCTGCAGCTATTAAAGCCATATATTCATACATATATTAACACTTTGTTTAGCACAATGGCACCACTCCCCCCTCTATCCAGCAAACCGCTTTCTGTAACGAAATCAAGGAATCAGTCTGGCTTATCCTGAATGTACATGTGTGTAGAAGTGCAAGTTTTGCCACCATTAGCACTTCCAAAATGTCTATCACCATTCCAGTTGCAAATGCTATTTTTAAATGTCTAGTCACACTTAAAGGTGCTGTCAGTCTGAGGTTTCTAGCTGTGAAATAATTTTTACACAATTTATAATAGTCTTTGTAACCTCATAAAGGAAATCACTTTTCTCTGCAAAGGCTTTCTGTATACAAGACATTTACTACACGTGGATTTCTATAGTAGATATGAGAACTAGACTTCTCTTAATGCCAGATAAAATAGTAAAAAAAAAAAAAAGGCTAGATTTTTACCTCAAAAGTTTTTCAAAGAGATATAAGAACAGTGAATGGTAATATTTGTATACTCTTCCAAGACTGAATTACATTATTTGAGGAAAAGGAATTAAGTTTAATTAAATTAGGTTTTTTGAGACATTTGGATTCAAGCAGGATGTTACAGGCTACGTTTTATTTTGAAGTCCAGAGTCAAGACTGAGCTGTACCTTTTTTCATGAGCAGCAGATTGGTTAAAAAGCAACAAAACATTCACAGGTACAAAGAAGCAAGTCTCCTTTTTCTCCCTTTCTTCACATTCTGTCCACATCTTACTACTCCTATCATTTATGTGTCCACATAGAAAAGTTAAATTTAGCAGTGTTTTAAAACTGAGTTAGAAAATTATGCTCTTTCAACACTGTTATAAAACAAAACCACTAACCTTTTGTCAGTGTATCCTGTCCTGATGCAAGTAGAAGGAATTTTATTGACTAGATTTTTTTCTGAAATAAACAGATTTATGACCTTCAAGAAGGGATCTGAGAAATCTGAAAAAATTATGGATGCAGGTATGTCACCTGGGGCATATATATTTCCATGGCAAATACCAGGAGGAGAGCAACCATATGAACTAAACAAGCAGTAAGTAGAGAGAACCATGACAACACAACTTTTGTCCTGTCACAAGAGAACTGTTTCAGGGAAGAACTAAAACTCTTTCCAACACCCTTTCTCCCTCTCTGAAGAACGCAGCTTGATTTTATGGTACAGAAGCTGTGACTTTTACCCCTAAGGCACAAAACAGCTTTGATATGCAAGAGAAAATATGAATGCTTAAGGGGAAAACCAGCAAGTTCCCTTTCATTAAGAAACTGACATGCCTTTAAAGTAAATCTCCTGTGGGTTTGCACACATCTTGTTCTCAATGGGGAAAAAGTGTGCAAGCTTCATTGAATGAGGAAAAGAATCAGAAAATAGCATCTGAGGGCAATGGGTAGCAGACATGGCTCAGCAGCAGCTGTGGTGACAAAGCAGATTCAGAAATTTGTATCAGCCTGACTTTCCTTTCCAACTGTCAATATAGGACTGATGTTACTAACCACCCAATTCTACAATAATGGGTGGGTGGGTGTGTGTGTGTGTGTGTGTGGGCTGGGCGAGAGGAGAAAAAGGAATAAAAAAAAAGAATAAATACTTACACTCCTATACATAAAAACAGCTTTTATTTGCAAATAAACCATAAATTTCAGTAAGGTTACTGTTAAGATACTGTAGCACTTTGCTAAAAGCAAAACCCAAGCCCCCTCAGAATAAAAATACTTCATACACTTGACAATGAAGCACATTTTTATTTCAGTTTCAGGTGTATAAAATAATCACAGTGAAAACATTTAGGAATTACACTACAAACCACTGTCTAACCTTAAGGAAAATCATAGAGTATAATTTATGAGACTAAATCACAAATATTCACAGATTTATTTTTAAAGCAAGGATTTTCTCTTTTAATAGTCTGATTTGCTTAAATAATTTAAACTCAGGTCTTCTTTTTAAGCAACAACAAAAATATATTAAAACTCTCTGGTTTTAGGGGGGGGTCAGCTAAGCATGAAAGTTTCAAAAAGGTCTGGGAACCAAAGCTCTTTAATGTTCAATGTTTTCCAAATGTCACAGATTTTAGAAAATGTTTTATGAATTCACAACATGAGTTCAAATTTAGTGAATCCTTTTCTCCATGAATAATTCCCTTGTTGTTTTCCAGGGACCTTGAATTACAAAACATGCTTGTCTATCTGGGGTAGTACATGTTATGCAAACAATGAAGAACAAAAAGAAAGAAAACTTTGTATGCTGCTGTTGTTCTTTCCAGAAACATAAATAATCCCAGACTATTCACCAGTTACCTTAGAGATGAGCTGGCCACTAAACCTTCAGGGAAATTAATTAACCTCTTCTAGGAAGAAAGCGCAGGGCGAAATGTGCTACAGTATCTGCAGTTGTGAGACAAGTCACCTGCCTGCTGCATAAAAAGAAAAGGAAACTATTTTGTACGTTACTATAGGATGGGATACTATCTTCATACAGTAAGACCCTGTGACTTATTTATTCCAAGCATCCATAGTGGGGCAACACCTACCACTCAATCATGGTTTCTTATGCAAACTAAAAGTACAGTCCCAAAGAACAAGGGGACTTCATGGTGGTCCAGAACATATTTGCCTGCCCTGATATTGGAAAAAGCTAGCTTTTTCATGTGAGTCACAGAAGGAAGAAAAAAAAAAAAAAAAGAATTGGCAATTTACCAGTGACAAAGAAAGCAAAACACCAGCAGCGGAGAAACTAAGTCGGGTGGAAATTACTGACATGAGTCAGCTGTTGCTCAGCAAGTACTTCTGTGACTTTAATCAAATGCTAGGAAGGGTAAAATTAGACTGGTCCAAAGTTATTTCTCTAGGTTTAATTTTCATGGAACTAACTTTGCATTCTTGAAGGTAGGGCACACCTGAGGGGCTGAAGGCCTTAAGTCAAAACTGCAGATAAGAGCATTTGTACAGTGATACAATATCAAAAAAAGATATTTATCTAGATTTTAATACTAACATAATTAATTGCATTAAGATTAAACTATAATTAAAAATCAGCTTTCTATGATTTTTGCTGCTCTTCCTACAGAATGTTACAGTTCCTAAGAATTTTTCCTTCAATCCTTAATCTGTTTGGAATTACTGAGGGAAAATCCAGTGACTTAAATTAAGAGAACAGGGAGGCACCAAACTGACCTTTTCCCTTCACTGTAAAATGAATACACCCTTAAAAATCTCAAGTTGTTCACTGAGATAGGAAAAAGACTTTGAAGACAGTAATTGCTTAAACCCTTGACTGCATTTGTAATTTCTTGCAAAAGCTTTACAACCTCCCTAAACTGTTAGGAACAGGGCTGCAACTTCAGCACCTGGTGACGGTGCTGCCCTTAGACTTAGCAAAAACAGGTGTTTGCTTTACACAACAGACCAGGGGGCAGGCATTATGCACCCCCACCCCTGTATTTTTGTAATGCAAGAAGATACAGAGACTGGGGGATTGAAAACAGACAGACATAGACAGTGGGGAGGTAGAAGGGATGTGTGGCCGAAGGGTTTATTTAGGGCCTTGCTTTGCCCCAGCAGTGGCAACCACTGCTGTTCCCATCATCATCCCCAGCTGCAGCAGAGGAGTCACAGTCTGAATCCCTAAGTGACATCCAGCCTGGCACTTAGCCCAGCTGGGCTGTTCTGTCTGTAAGGCAGAAATCTGTGTTTCGGGATAAGAGAAAGCTGAGTAATTTTCTGCATAGTGTTGGGAAGGCAGTGGATTTAGGAAAGCGGCCTTGCACCTACAGATCAGACCAGCTTAGAAAGGGGGATGTAAAGAGGTTATGGTACCTTCATTCCCTCAAAATACAGACCTCTCCCAGCCCCTGTCTCAGGGTTTAAAATCCCAGCGCTTCTCTTCCCCCTCTTCAAACTTCAAGGTCTCACTGACTTCTCCCAGACTGCCTCCCAGGATCCCCAAACTATCTGACTTCCCTGAGGCTGCCTAGACGCATTTTCTCATCTCAGTTCCATTCTCCATCTCAGACCACTTACTTTCAAAAAAATTATTTTTTTCCATTCCACGGCCACTCCATTTTGTCTTGACCTCTGGGGTAATAGAGTTCAAATCTGAATACTGCTGAGAAGCTTGAGGCTCTCTCTACTTAGAAAATATCAAATGCCACACAGGATTTGGCAGCAAAATGGAAAACTTACCAAAATATAGCTAAGTCAAAATGGGTAGGGATGCCACGTGCATGAACTGGAGTTCATTACTCAGGGAAGATGGGCTCTCCTCTTTGTTAATATTGGAGCAGCTGAGCTTACCAGGGAAGAGTTTGTGAAAGTGATCTGGAAGGCAGTGAGATGTGATATCTTTACCTCACAAAGATGATTCTGTACGAGGTGTATTAGACCTTACTGACTATGAGCCAGACCTTAAATCTTTATTTTAAGTGTTTTAGCTGCTTCTGAATATAAGACTATCTACACCCTCTTGAAGACCTGTTTCAAAGTTCCATAAAATAAACCAAAGGCATGCTGAGCTTAATGAGGTCTTGATGTCCTACTATTGTTACTATTACTAAATGACTCTGATACCACTCAGTAGTAGTGGCAGTCGTATAGAAACCCTTATACACACCTACCTAAGCTTTATAAAACTTATATCTCCATTTTATGTCAGAGGAAACTGAGTCACAAAAGCTGACTCTCAGTCAGAGGATTCATGTTACAGAAATGGTCTGTTAAATTCAGAGTTTTAAGTTCAAAACATTGTGCTAGTAGGCAAGCAATACATCTACACATAGCTGTGTTCAAGTAGCTGAGCTAAGATACAGCGAACAGGAACTTACAGTCTGACTGAAAACTAGCTAGCATCAACCCTACCTAGCTAAATTTCTCTGAAGTTCTGTAGGTAAACTCTCTTGGATTTTCTTATTTGCTCATATTATTGAATACATATTCTAAGTGTTCTGAATACATGTTCTGAATGCACATTATATGTTCTGGAAACTAATCTCTCTTTTGTCTTAGACCACCATAAAAAGTCAAAGGCATGGTCTTGAAGCTAACGGATTATTTTGCCTGTTCATTATGAACATGAAATAGGCAGATTTCTTTGTTGTTTTAGTTTTTCAGAAAAACTGTAATATAATAAGAATCGAGTGTTCCAAGTAAAACACTGTAAAACAAACTTCAGTCTCTGAGTCATTGGAAAACATTGTTTACAGTTCAGAACACAGAGAACATCCTGAAGTGACCATCCATCATTGCTCTGAATTGCTGGAGGAAATAGAAATAAAATGAGAAAACAGTCTATGATTTTATATTAATTGCAACTCCAAGATGGTCTTACCACAATCAAAATAAGGCCAGTCCGATGGAATTTCTAGATAGGTAATATTGAAAACATATTTCAAGCCTCATTTTATGTCAAGGTACAAAAATCAGATTTCAGATCAATGGTGTAATAAAATAGTGTAAAGTAGCTGATGAAAGCTAACTTGGTTCCAACACAAGCATTCATCATGATAAACATATCTCTCATTTCCACATCTGTCATCCATTTTTAAAACCAATAAATCACTTAAATATGGATTTAACTGTTCCTACAAGTCTTTACAGTGTTATGTGCTGCACTGAAAGAAAACTTGAACAATAATGCACTTTTCTGAATTCAGAATTATTAAAAAATGGATTAGGAGGTTAAGTTATGCTCACATAATTACTGCGCACAAACACAACTGACAGCAAAACAACTGGTCCTTTTCTGGCTGGCATTTCTATCTTCCACAGGCTTCACCTAATATGCCCTGTGTTTTTATAGGAAAGGGTGAATTATTCAGATTAAAACCTGCCCAGGTAAGCAAAATGCTGGAATCTAAGGGCAGAGTGTAGATATCTGTGAGCCAGATTGGACTGTGACTCAAACGCTGAGGGCAAGGCTGAGACTTGTTACATCCTAAGCACAGTTTGAGCCCAGCGAAGCATGGCAGGAATGCCAGCTGCATGGCCCTTAATAAGAACCAACAAACACCCAGTGGAATGGGCTTAAAGACCTCACCAAATATCCCATGAGAAAACACCTCGCGACTGTTGGACTGATACACTGATTTTTTTCTTCTTGTGACAAAGGGTTTGGAGGAGAGAGAAAGGGCTGTGCAGGAAAGAAAAAAGAGCAGAGCAGGGGCGTGATGTTAAAAGACTCATATCATTTTCACTTTGAATCATAGTTGAAGGAAAGCCAGGCAAAGTCAGAAGGTTCGCAACTCTCAGCAAACATAACCAGATTCTGATTTCATTGCTAAGCTTTGCACAGCCTTGATAAGAGAGGTGATGAGAGACTCAGTAGTAAAACTGCTTTATGGATCTGTATTTCAGAATTTTAATTCATTTACACTAGCAAACATTATCATTTTATTTTATTATATATATTTCTAAGCGAAGCTCCTTAGAAATTCTCCAAATCCTCATTCAGAATTATACTAACTTTTAAAAGTATTGTGACAGTGAGCGTAAAAGTGGACATAATTTTCAGTGTTTTAATATAAATGTTTAATAATTTGGCAATACACTAGCTGTATTTAATTTATTTTTGATTTGCAATGACTGCATTTTTACTGTTTAACATGCTATTCTTACATTGGAATCATGAAATCAGTCTAACACTGTAGACGGTATTCATCACTGTAAGAGGTAGTGGAAAAAATCCTGCAATCTCTCTAGCTGTTATAATGATGATGTTGGTTTCCTGTTCACTACAAGGGTAATTAATGAAGAATTTGGCTGAACTGCACATACCAGGCAGCTAAGGTAATACTTTATGTACACATTTCACTACAGCATAACACACAATACAGGGCTTGTTTTCTTATTTCTTACTTTGAAAATCAATCAGGTCACTAGGCAACTACAATATTGAGCTATAACTAATAGTACTTTGCTGAAGCTGTGTGTAATTTCATCAATTCTTCTGCTAGTGCTGTCCGTCTGAGATAGTGAAAATTTCATTACTGTCTCTGAATACATTTCATGCATAACAAATGAACAATCAATTAAACATGATTTTTTATTATTATTTTTTGTCCCATTTGTACTTAAACTTTATTAATGTTGTATATGACTTCCCTCTTCTTTTCAGATTTTAAGTGATAATTGGTCTTTTAATATAATTCACCTTTTCCTGGCCCAGAACAAGCTGGAAAATTAAAAAAAAGAAAATACTATCAGTTATTCACATGGTATTCTGCATGACTTCAAGCTTTGTGATATGCTTAGAGATTCAGGAATGAAAGAATCAGGATTTTTTTTTGTTTGTTTCTCATGTCTGGTTGCACACTTATCAAAAGCCTCTATTTAAAATGCTAAGACTGACTATAGTAGAAACAAACCTTCCAAAGGGACACCAGCAAAACCTTTGGCTGACTCCAGTCAAAAGCTAATATGAATGATCTGGGTCTTTTGTTTTACGTGAGCTCGTATCTGATTTTCAGCTCATGTAATGCATTTTCATTTCTGTTGCACAGCAGCAGGACTCCTCCTTACCCACACTCACCTCTTGTCATGGCAAGGAGCTCCAGCTGTAAAGGAGGGCTCCAGGAAGTATATTCTTTCCTTGCACACCTGCAGATTGCTTGATACGGTTAAAAAATACTTCACGCTTCACCCTTCTATAGTGAAATGCCAGATATAGTAAAACACTGAGTTTGGCTAAGCTGGAAATCAGGACTATCCACTTCAACAGTCTAATAGTCACTGTAATATCATTCATATATTTATAGGGAGAATGAAAAATGTGGAATGGAATATAGAGGTAGGAAGATTCCTGTTCAGTATCCTGAACATCTTGAGGGTTTTTTTCTTTGAAAGTACACTATTAATAAGCAAAGCTGCCAATTAGTTTTAGTATCTGGCACCAGCATGGATTTACGACAAACTAACCAGCCTCCATAAGCATTCATGCACAGGATCTAATAAACCATCTTCTCAGAGACAGTAGCGAAAGCGGGGATGTACTAAAGCGAGGAAGGTCCACTTACCATGGATTTATAAACTAATACTTAGTTGGAAACACTTATCAATTATTTCAAAATACATCTGCTGATGGCCAGAACAAATTAAATACATGTAACGCAGGTAAGCCTGAGCAGACTGTCTACCAGCAGAATTCACTGAAAGTGTTGGAGTCATAACTAAGGCTGGGTAGTGTTTGGGTTCAATCATGCATACACATTTGAAGCACAACCAATATAAAATATGTGCATGTAGAAGAGAAAGAAATACATAAGCAAATCTTCTCAGTGCAAAACATCATTAAACTCTTTCTATGTGACTTTGTAGCTTGTTTGATCAGTATTCTGGTCCGAGTTCCCCAGGCTTTAAAACTCTGATTTTCATGAGCTGCTTTCCATTATTGCCCCAGTTCCCATACTGTTTAGGATGGGTTAAATACAAAACATGCCTTGAATGAAAAAATAAAAATTAAAAAAAGACATCAGAGCAAGTTCTTCATTTTAGACCTCAGTTAAATAGACATGAAGAACACTGTATCAAGCTTCTTCAATATAATAAAGCAAAGCTGCTTTTAAAGAGTTGTTGGTGATGAGATTGCTTTGCAAATACATACATTCTGTCATCGTGCCAAAACTAGCAGCTCATTTAATTTTCAGCTCTTCCCAACTGTAAATGCACACATTTACAAGCACATCTAAGTGGTCTATGAACTATCCATTCCACATCAAGCAACTCCACTTCACATAATATTTTTCCATTTATTTGTAATAGAGTGCATGTCTTGCCCAGCCCTGGTGGAATTCCCTCTTTCCTCTTCTTATTTCCCTTTCCAAAATCTCACCTCTGCACCATCTGTGAAGAAGGTTGTCCGTAGGCAAATGGAGCAGCTGCTGCACAGCAAAGTAAGAAAGGTGAGATGACATTTGGCAGAAGCACCATGCTCCTTATTGCTATCCAGTGAAGGCAGCAAGCATTCATCATGCCAAAAGACATTTTTCTGGGTGGAGATAAGAGTGACACAGTGTTGCAAGAGGCATTCAAAGGTCTTAAATGATGTAGAGGTGGTAGAGGAGGTACTTCTGGAATTTTAGCCTACCTACTTCAGTCTCTCACTTGCTCAGATTCGTTTGTTATCCATAAAATAATAGTTGCAGAATACCTTTTTATACCTGTACATCGAAATCATTATTATGACATGGTACCAGGTATATTATCCATAAAACTTAAAAAGAAGTGTCATCTTCAGCTTTCAGACCAAATGTTTCATGAAGGCTGTTGTGTCCTATGAGTACGATTATCAAAAGGGATGTGGATAATACACCAATTGTTTCACTTCCTAGTGTTTGGGGGGGTTTTGTTTGTTTGGTTGGTTGGGGTTTTTTTTGTTGTTTGTTTGTTTGTTTGTTTTTGTTGTTTTGTGTGTGGGTTTTTTAATTCAGGTAACCTACTTTTAGTTCATAATTTTCTTTCAGAAACTAGAGTTCTTTGTGAGCTACTGCTAAGCAGTTTCCACCACCACTGTCACTGCCTCTACCTTCTGAAAAGCTCTTTGAGTAATTGTTTAAAGAATGAAAAGATAACATGTTTTCATCTGATTCTGGTCTAGTTTAGATTAACACAAAACAATTCCTTGCAGTTGTAATTCACTATTTAAGGAAAAGGGAGATAGCTTGTTCATTATATTGAACTTTTTGCTGAAGCGAGGATGTGAAGAAAATGCTATCTCTGTGAACACATTTCACATTTAAAGGAGAGGAAAAGTCCATTATGTTGGCCAAGTAAAATGGGAAAAGTGACACACTGCAACAGGAAAAGCATGACAACCAACAGCCTTGCACTGCCCTGTCTGTTCTGTATTGGTTAAAACATACAGCTGGTAGATGGGATCAGAGAAAAGGAAGATGAGCTGCACAGGTGATATAAAGGGTAACAATTCCCCACCACATGAAAATTAAGAGAACTAAGGAAATTTTGTTGTTCAGACCTATGAATAATGGAAAGGGAGGTTTGGAACATCTAATCAGAAAGGATGAAATTAAAGATGTAAGCTATTCCTTTACACATTCAAAATTCCCACTGACTTTGATGGGAACTTGGCATGAGCAAGGGGTGCAAACTAAGACGTGAATTAACATGCTTAGGGTAAACACAAGTGAGTGGGAAAGCTCCTGTTTGCAACGCAAAGCAGCCAGTGAGACACAGTTCCCTTATTTGCAGTGAGCCTCCTCCCTATCATTAAGATAAGAATCAATTTACTCCAAAAGAAGGGTCTGGACATTGTTGCATTTCCCCTGTCTCAAACCACCACCAGTTTGCCCCAGTGAGGAAGGGCAACACCACATCTATATCTGGTCCAATTAATTTGTAATATGTGGTGAAACGAGTGCAATATTCAATGTGTAATATAACTTCTAATGACTCCTTTTTCTTCTACACCATTTTGCAGACTCACTATGTGAATACAAAATTAAACTTATGCACTCTAATATGAAATTTTAATCAATTGATAATCACTTTTATAAAATGTGTGGTTAGCAGAGTTTTAACTGTATGTATTATACCAATTCTAAAAAGCAATATAAAATCACAGCATCTTTTATTCCTTACAGCTGTAATGATTTTGGATTGGATAAAATGTCACGTAAGGGGTTAAACGATTCATTCCTTTTTCCATTTAGATTCTGACCCCCAAAGGTGCTTGAGGGCTGTTATCTTTGTTGTATTCTTCCAAGAATTATATGGATGATGTTCCAAACAGATCAAATGCAAATGATATAGTGGCATACTGCAGGGAATTAAAATAGCTTTATCCAGAGGGGAAAATTCCTGCCTTCTCTATTCATACTGTGCCACTGGCTATAAGCATTCTAGGATCCACAGGCTAAAGGGACTATAATTCCTTTGACTCCCTAATCGTACTTTTAGACCGTTTGGCAATAGATTTTGTATTAAGTATTAAACACTATACTCTACTAATGGGAAGATAAACATACTTATGCATTCATGTCTGGGTGTCTTGGGTCTTTTTTTTCTTTTTTTTTTTTTTTTTCTTTTTTCTTTTTCTTACTGATCTGGAGGGTTGTTTGTTTGTTGGTTTTTTTTTTTTTTTTGTTTACAGCTCTATTTAAATTCTTAGTCTCAACGGTAATTTTTCACACAACTCACCTATTTGATCAGTCAAATTGAAAATATCTGTTAGTTAGAGTTGCAGTTAATTTGAGAAGTTATCTACCAAACCTCTTCCAAAAGATTGTCCTAAATTTGTTTAAACAGAAAATTAGTGTAAATGTGTTGTGACATGATTTATTAAGAAAATTTATTAAATGTTCTTAAAGACAAACCCTCTCCCCATCTTTCAGAAGAAATTCTGTGCAGAGAAAGACTGACATTTTAAATGCAGAGAGGACATCTGAATAACAGAGGTACTGGGTTATAACATGTGCATATCTAAGATAAAACCAATTTATATTTTATGGACAAGGTAAAGGTCTAATAGAAAAGCTATATACAAATTATTTTTGAAAGATTCTGGTTGTAGACCTGTTGGCTGGGGCTCGGTTTGATGCCACCTCAGTGCAGAGCATCTTGAAGTGCCAATATTCTGCATGAGCTTCTGCAGGTTTCCCACCAGTTACATGAGAGGCAGTCAAAACTGCAAATCACAGCAGCAGCAGCTGGGCCAGTGGCATGTCACCTGTGAAAGCTAAAGCCTCTATGGAACTGACTGCTTCAGCCAGGGAATTTGTGTTACTTGGCTAATGCTGAATAAACTGATGGAGGCCAAAAATGGGCTGGTAGCTATGCTTATTAGTGTTTCCTGACACTTTCCATTATAAAATGCTGATTTTAGTACTTTTCAATTTGCCAATTGGTAAGACATTTGGGCTCAAATGTTCCTTAGTGTCTGCTCAAAGGTGGTTAAAATGTGTTATAATGTCTTTTTTGCCAAAACAATCCAGTCATTTCTGAGAATGAGGCAAGAAGTATGTAGCTTCACTCATGATAATAAATCAAAAAGAAGGCGAGAGGGAGGAAGATGATAAGGGAAGAAGTTGTTTAAATAGTTAATATAATTTGAAGCTGTGGATTGATATTTGGCAGCTGGGGGTAGCAATATGGGATGAAAATTTAAATGTGGCTATTGTTGCCATTTTAAATTATAGGATTTTGGAGAAAAAAATGTTCAGGGTCAGCAGAGATTTCTTATGTCTTAAGCACAGAATATTAGTCAGGGAATGAGTTGTGAGGTTCCACTTACAGCTACGTAACAATTTTCTTGTGTATGAAGCTCTGTGATATTTCAAAACCAGAGGCACAAGAAGAGAAAGTAACGATTCTGTGGAGCCCGGTAGCACAAACACTTATTTCAGCCATGTAGGGGCAAAGGATGGAGCTGTGGGGAATGGGTGCAGTGAGAAAGAGCATCAAAGGGATCAGTCAGAGGGAGACCAGGACTCTATAACGTAAAAAGTGAGGAGAAAGTGGGATTTGTGTTGAGAAATGTGCCATACTAATTTAAGGAATACAGATTGTAATTGATATGATGAAGAAAATGGAGCTTAGGTGTGAACCCAAGGCTTTGGAAGATAGTAAGATCAGCAAGTCTGTGAGGAAATGGCAGGAGAATCCATGACAATAAAAAAATACTGTTTTCTTGAACTTGGAAAGATTCCCAGCACTCCTGAACCACTCCATCGCTATATTAACTCAAGTTATCGGTAGTCTGTACAACAATTCAGGATTTCCATTCACAGATATTAGTACTAATAAATGTGTGGGAGAGTTTTCTGGTGGCATATTGCAATTAGTCATGTTATAAATCCAAATTTGGTAATACTGGAGTAGAAAAACCTGCTTGAGCAACCTTAATTGTGCAACCCCTATGGGTGTACACTAAGAAAAAAAGAAAAACATTTTTACATAATAGCATGCTGGTTTTCCTTCAGGAAGCATACCTCATTCAGCACCTGAGATGGGGTGCTTCCAGGACCGAACAAGGTTGCGCAGTACACATGACTGATGTGGCCTGGATCCCCCATTTGCAGCAGAAATTGGAATATGTACAGTGGTTAGAAGGAAAAGCTGTAGAAAGGTAGGGAAAAGAATGCTTTAATGATTAATTCAGTCATTGCCACATTGGAGAACAGAGTAAACCTCTGCTAACTTTTCACAGGTGGCCACAAGCTATGTGTTTCCGTTTCCCATTGACTGCTTTGAGCCTGTGGCTCTGCATGGTTCTGCATTGCAAAAGTACTTTTGAACTTCTTCAGTGGCAGCTGAAGGTAATAGAAGATATTTGAATATAGCAGGAATTGTAAAATGCCAGTTTTTGTCAAGAATCTCCCTGTTTCTCTTAAACAAGGGCAGTTGAAAACAGTCTTTAAAAGATATTCTTGGTCTGTCAGTCCTTTCCCATCTGTGCTGGGACCAGACAGGTTATTGGTGTAACATAATTTATAATTGCAAAGAATTTGGAAGTCAATTTTATAGTTTTTAGATCTTTTGTATTATCCAAAGAACATCAAATAAAGTGGCTGATATAAACAATTTTATTCCTTCATCTTCTTCCTATAAGACAAAATGTCTGAGGAGTATTATTTTGAGTTTTTAAACATGAATAAATGTTCATGTATGTGGTTATTTGCTTTAGAGAAGACAAGATTGAAGAGAACGTGAGGAGATAGAGGTGGTTTTGCATTCTTCAGGGTGTACACAGTCTTACACTGAGTTTAGGACACATCTGTCCCCAGTCCAAAGTCATTTTTCTCTACAGAGAATGGCCTCAATTTGAAGCAGTGATCAATCATGTTTTGTCCACATCTTCAGCTGGAACTTCGTGGTGTGTTTTATAGGTATGGCATGTATGGCGTTGTGCATGAAGTCCTGATGTCTTTTCTCTCCTTTCTCCTCTGACTAGACTGCCATAGGTTTTACAGCCCATGTGGTCATGTTTCTTTCCCGTGTAAATTTCAGCACTGAGAAGGGAAGGAAATTTAGCTTCATGCTGAAAACAAATTAGACTTGCTTAGCAATCTCTTCACCTGAAGAGATGCACTGCAAACCTATAAATTTGAAAGTCCCAAACACTAGAGACTTTGAGGCCACATAAATTGCATTACTAGAGTTCAGCTGGAACAGGTACAAGATGATTATTCCAGGACAGGGAAAATACAAAACTATGTGATCTTGAGTTATATTCTGCAGGACTCCTAAAAAAAAACCAAAAAACAAAACAAAACAAAACAAAACAAGAAATTGAGACAAAGTAACAAAGATCAATGGATAACTCTGGAAGCCAGTGCTAGAAGGAAAGTTTAAACAGGTTTGTAATTTGGAAAATATTCTCTTGATGGATAGGTTTTTCTGTTGGTATAAACTTTCTTCAGTTATTGCCAACATAAGTGATAACAAGATCATAAGACTAAAAAGCATTAAGAATCTTAGAGTAACTAGTTTTAATGTCCATTATTTGTTTTAATAAATTAGAGTTTTAATAGAGCTACAGGGGGAAAAAAATGAATAAGGTAAATGAAAATGGAAACAAGGGATAAAGAAACACTGAAGAGTAAAGAAAAATAAGATAAAAATATTATTCACCGCTAAAAAAACTCCAACAAAACAGTTACCAATAAATTGTGATCACTAGAAATGAAAGCAGTTGTCAAATAGTTAAATGATAAAATCAAATCTGTTGCAACTAAATTATTGGCTATCTCTACAAAAAAGTGAAATGTTTCAATTCCAGCATAAGAAATTCAAACATGAGGCAACTTATAATATTGATGTAGCGTGTCAAGCTGGGTAGCAAAAGGATAACAAGAATACAGAGAAGAAAACACAAGAGGCACATGAGCTCTCAAGAGCAGACATTTTTTTCAAGTAGCAATAAAGAGTAAGTCTGTGAGAGTAATGCTGCACCTTCAGAATGTGATACCTTTAAAGATGTAAGTAGGAATAGCATAGATGAATTATCACTTTGATCTTTTCAAAAGATGGAAAAAAATATTACATGTATTGGAGGGGAAAGCAGAAAATAGTGAATGGGGTCCAGTACAGGAATGCAAGCTCATATTTGCATACAGAAAGACATCTGGAAATACTACCAAGAACTCTGTCAGTAAGAGTGATTTTAACTGCCCAGATACGTACTGGAGAACAAATGCTAAAAATAAATTAAGTTTATATGGTTTTGGACTCAGTAACCAACAAATTTATATGCCAGACAGAATCATACTTTGTTATTGCAGACTATGTTTATTTGACTTTGGTAAGTAGCAAGCATGTTGCATAAAAAACAGCTGTAGAAAATCACCTTGGAAAGAATTATCATAAAATAATTCACTTTAAATCAAATAGAAGGAAAACAATAAGCTAGTCTTTAAAGCTTCTGATTCAAAGTGAAGACTTCAATAAAATAATTTTCCATTTAGTCAAGTTAAGCAGAATGAGAAACTTAGTTTTTCATTTGCAGTTCGCTATACAAAGAACATGAGTATTTAAAAAAAATAATACACAGTGGTACTGAAATGATGTGGAACTAAAGTAAAATAAAGATGAGTGAATGTATAAACAAATAACTAACAACTGGGAATGACCAAAAAAGAACGGAAAGTCTAAAGGAATTGAAAATGCATCTGATTAAAAAATTATAGTTTAACGTTTAGCACATTTAGGATAAGAAACAATTTTTGAAAGTCAAAGGGAGATAGATATACTAAATAAAAAAAATAAAAAAATAAACGTATTTTTACCTCTATAAATAAAAGAGAACTGCGATGAAGTGAACACAGCCTATTGTAAAGATGGGATAAGGATTAGGAAAGGTCCATCAGTGGTTTTACGCTGAAGTTCAGTTATCAGTGAGATTACAGGGAAGATGTGGGATACAAATTACCACTTGATGTGCAGAAAAAGTGCTAAGTGCTTCATGTATGAAAATTAAGGAGGATTGTCACTATCCCAGAATAATGAGTACTGGAACAGTATTGCAGCTCCTCTAGTAGAGGTATGAAACCATCAAGTTTCAGGAAATGGCACACAACAGACATTTAATGTTACATATATTTAAGAAAGCAAAAAAGGGTGATCCTTACACCTGTGACTCTGTCAGACTGGTCTGAGCTATGTTTTACAATAGGAAAGAATGGAGGCGCAGAGGTACAGCGAAAATGTATAAAACACACCCTGAGTTTTGACAAAGACAGATTGTTCCAGGCTAACCCAATATCCTTTGTTGAGGAGATAATTGCTTTACTAGACAAGGGAGATAGGTCTAATCTAGATCTAATCTGCTTGGAAGACAGGAAAATATTTGATGCTTAATAGGAAATTATGAGTTAAACTAGAGAAGATGATGATTAGGATAAGAACTGAGAACTGGATAAAGAACCTGAAGGATCAGGGACACCTGTGTGGCACAGAGGAGCTACATTGAAATGCATGGTCAGTGCTGAGGCTGGTACTAGTATTTTCAGCTGAGATCTTGGCTTAAAAATGCAAAAATGGTGATGAAATTTGCTAATGGCATGAGTCTGAGAAGCTTCATGAGCCCTAAAGAGGAAATGGTCTGAAATACAAGGTTACAAATAGTTATTTCCAGAGAAATTTCAGAAAGAGATCCAGAGATCTAAACAATTATCTGCACTTGACCCTACAAGGATTTTGGTGTTCAACCAACACAAGTGTGTACATTTTATGTCTGTCACCCCCACGACCACTGATCAAATAGCACATATCAACAAGTAACTACACAGTAGCAGAAGCTTATATTTGATGGCAGATAATGTGATGAAATAGCTCAGTAAAGATATTATCAATTGCACTTCAGTCCAATTTACTTTATTTTCTGCTTTTACTGTATGACATTTTCTGCCTTGCTTTGAGCTGTTTGCACTGTAAGAAATAGCTTCCCTTTCCTTTCCTACTATACACTTGAATTTGTATTTAATTACACCCTTTCTTCAACTAGAAAGGCAGTCCAACAGCTGCCTCAAAAGCAGAAAACAGTAAGTGACCTGTAAGAAATGTAACATGATGCTAATAACAAAATGCAATGGCTACTCTTTCTCTTGTAATCTGATTTTAACATCATTCATTTGGCAGTATGTAAAGCCTCCCGCTAAGAGGGAAGCAGGGGGCTGCTGTTTGTTGGAAACAGGAACATAGTGCCACTTGAAGAAACTTCACGGTTCTGGGACCCAGCTTAGTTTCAACTGACCAGCTATTTATGCAGCCTTTTTATTTTAACCCCAAATATAATTTGTGAATGGTTTCTATTTCATTTTAATTTGTACATGAGATCAGTTTCAGTCATTGATCTACTTGCATCTGACTACTTTGTGTGTTTTCTTGTTGGTAACAATAGCATTTTGTATACACTATTCTGTTGACTGAGTGATGATTACATAGCAACAGTATTGTTGTTAAAAAGTCATCCATAATAAGCCATCTTGGGAAATAATCTTGTGATTCATGATTAATTCAAATAAAATGCAGTTCACTATTGAACTGCATATCATGTGCCTATAAATACTTTATCTAAACAGCTGTCGCATTTATTTTGATGCATCTCATAATTCAGCATGCCTACAAATGACAATATTGTCCTTTTGCTCGCAAGCTGTTTTAAAATTTCATATCTCTAGTTTCCAAAGATTCTGAATATTTCTAATCCCTTAGGAATACTTATAGTTAATAGTGAACTCTTTTTCTATAAGTGTATGAATTAAATTCTGATGAGTTTAAAAACAAAGGTGAGTTTGAATGTATTACTACTGAACCACATGCTACTCTGACAAGCGACATTCAGAACTAAGCAGTCCACAAATTTTATTTGGTATTGCATATGTATAAGCAACTGTAGCTCGAGTAACTTACTTTATATATATTGGTTTAATATAGTGCAGCATCTGCAGAAAATGCTAGAGCCAAGATTTGTCTGCCACAGTTCAAGCAACGTTTTCAAATGGACTACTTGCAGAATACTTTTGGGATGTTTAAACATTGTATAGATAAATGTTTATAAAGATGCAGATGTGGATGTAGATCTAGACATAGATAATGTAGATATAACCAAAGATATCACAGACTCTGCTGAAGATAAAAACATGATAACACATCAGGTAATTTATGGATTGAATTATTTGTTCAGTATATTGATCTAGTTCTCATTACAGATGAATTCCAAATATTTAAGAACATTTCATGAAAAAAATAAAAAAAACAATTAAATAATTAAAAAGCTCTAAGCTGGCAAACAAGCCATTGTGTAAATCAGTTGTGGTCAATTCTATAATACTTTTTTATGTACACATCTCTCTTTTAAATTAGATAATATTTTTCTGCAGCAAAATGGCCATTACCAACTAATACAAGCTAAAGCACATTTCTTTGATACAGAAGATAAGACAACATGCTTATAGATTCCTTGGAGCTCTAATGTAACTAACTGAGCCTCATAAACAGGTCACTCATTTATATAAACTGTAGTAGTGAGTTCCAAAGCACCCTAGTAAAGCTAGATGCCCAGTTAATTTTAATGAGTATTAGGCTTCCAGCTCCCTTAGGCAGCTTTCAAAATGTCAGACTATAATTACAAACAGCTTGGACCAAAGCCCATTGAGTTTAATGGAAAGTCTCCCATTGATTTCAATGAGCTTTTGGATCATTGACTTTACTCTTTGCACAAATATTTCTAAAGGATTTGGATAGTAAATACCACATACTTTAGAAACACCACACTGCAAAGAATATCTTCATTTTTCAGTATATTGGACTATTTACAAAGTACAGAAAAGAAGACTATAAGAAGCCGTATAATTGCAGAAATATTATAAACTTTGGAGGGAAATATAAGACTAAAAAATTAATTAAAGCAAAGTAATTCTACTACAGAGCTAGTCAGGACTGTTTTACAGAATCGTTTCAGCTGAAAAAAGTAAATGAGCCAAACCAGAAACTTTTGCAAGGAACAGCTGATTTTGAGGAATGTAACTGTTGGTAAGGAATGTTAATGTTTTGGAATTGTCAGGATAATCCGTGTCAACGTTATTTCAATTAATAAATATTGGCTTTGGTTTCTTCTACTTGGAACATTAATCTAATTATAGAAACTCAGGAAATTCAAAAGGATTTTTGGAAATGTTTGAAAGAAAACATTTTTTTCTAACCTGAAAGGAACACCTGTCTGTTTTTTTAGTTGACCAGAATGCATAGAATTTTAACTTTGCACAGGAGAGGAAAAGTTGTCCTGCACAGCACTCTTCAAAAGTTTAGCTGTAGCTATCTGTTACTAAGCTGTATTTTGACAGCTTACAAGTCTACCTTTTCATCCCTAGATATTCAGGTATCATTTTGCTACAGACACACTAAAAGCCTTAGGCATGAATTGTTGGCAAAGTCACAGACAATACAAACAAAGGTGATTATACTGTGGAGCTCCTCATGAGACAGCAATCCAAGCAGGTGGCTCAGCCCCAGGAACACAAAATGAGAGCATGACACCTGGTTTATCACCATGCTATAATAAAATGCTGGTAGCCAAATGCAGGGTCCCAAACAGGGAGTTCAAATACAGAGCAGCAGAGAAGGTTTCACATACTTTTGGAAAAGAGAAAGGAGCAAAAAATCAAGAGATGGAGTGAAAACACCACAAGCAATAGTTAAATACAATTAATATAGAAGTAAACTGTAGAAGATGAGTTGTAAAGCTCATACAGTCACTGTGAAAAAACACTCAGCTGGAAATGAGCTGATATTAGGAAACAGTATGGTGCAGTGGAAGGGAGGTAAGGCAAAGAAATCTTCCAGCTCTCTTCCCTTCAAAAGTGGTAATTCTGAGAGCAGATAATCAATCAAAAAAAGGTAACTCAGGCAAATGCTAACGTCTCTTCTAAAGCTCAACCTTCTAATTAGCACTGCCTTATAATTAGCTTATACAGACATGCACACACACATGCACACACACACAGATGAAATTGCATTACAACAAAATTATTGTGAGGAAGCAAGTTAAGCTGCCAGACCTGGGAGATTTAACCAGTGACTGCCATGTAACATAGCCATAAAAGGCCTTAGCGCTATGCTTCTACCCTACACAAAATGAAGTGCAGATCTACTAAGAAACTGAAACTCTGGCTGGAATCACATTAGGAACAGAGGATAGAAGTCAGATATTTTTTTAAAAAGAAATAATAATGAAATGGAAGGTGCA
The DNA here is from genome assembly GCF_017639655.2 of Falco naumanni. NCBI lineage: Eukaryota > Metazoa > Chordata > Aves > Falconiformes > Falconidae > Falco > Falco naumanni. The sequence goes on from NC_054054.1 coordinate 62,828,055, forward strand.
TTAAATAAGATTTAAAGTTGCTCTTAAGGTATCACTGAGTCCTAATGCAACCTTGACTGCTCAGAACGAATGGAGCTAAGCAAAGCCTAAATATCAGTGTACTTATAACTCAAAGACAAGGAGACACTACAGTCTTGCCATAGCAGTATTTTCATAAATGATGAAACCGTTCAAAAAACCTCAGTTGATATATTTCTTTCGACCTGTGCCTAACATAGTGACCTTTGGGGTTTTTGCTTGTTTTATAAATAAAACATCTTAACTAAAATACCCAATAAATGCCCTAGATTCCATGAAATCTGAGATCAAAAGCTAGCAAAGATATGCTCCAAGATTTTGATAGTCCTCTTCAGGTTCTGGCTTGTTACGACTCTTGAGAAACAGAACCACAAGCATGGAAATAATATTTTTTAGTTTTGTTATTGTTCAAATTAATTTCAATTTAATTTCCAGGACAAATAAATGTTCCTTTAAGAAACTGAAGACATCACCTGTGTGAAAGAGCTGTTGCAAACCAAAAAGGTGTTTTTGAGAAGAGATGGATGCATAGAAACACCCACTCTCAAACCAAACCAATCCAACACAAACCAAAACAAATCAACACAAAATAAACCAAACTAAAACAAAACAAAACATGATTTAAAAAACACATGCTTCCTTCTTACAAGGAAATAATAAAGCAAACTAAAAAAGATGGCCTGCAACCCACATCATTGATAATTTTTAACAATCCAGAGCAGTGATAATTTTTTTTCTGCTAAGCAGTCAGAAAATAATGAGGTTTTTTTCATTGGGACTCAAAATTACCTTAGTACAAACAACACAGATTAACAAGGAATTAAAAGCCAATGTTGAGCTAAAGGATGAATTGATGGAGGATAGCAGTTGGAAGATTTCACGGTCACTCAGTAATATAACATCTCATTGCAATGTTGGCACTCACAAAAGGAAAAGCATTATCATTTTAATCTAGATCAGGCTTGTGCTTTTGAAGTGAAGCTCCTTAATTCTCCCCGCATACGGCACTTTGCTGTGCATTATGGAGTGCTCCAGGAGTACAGGAACACATAAAGCTGAATAAAAAGATTCCCCCAAGAGTGTGCATAGTGAGTTCGAACGACAAGTGGGTGTTGAGTCCTTCTGTCCAGTAGAGAGCCTGCCCAGAATCCACCAAAACACAGGCAATTGGATCACTGGTTTCCCACACCAGGTATTTAATTTTCCAGACTATCTCCTATTATACCACTCCACTTGCTAGTGTAGGCATGGCCCTAGAAATCCATTGGTACAACCATTAACCAGCTTGGCAAATAATATATGTGTTATTGCACAGTTTTGTGTAAACTTCCATGAAATAACTTTGTCTCTTGGACAGAGATGCTGGAGTTGGTTTTGATTTTAAGGTTTTCCACAATGTATTCATAATGTCTTTGCAGCAAGAACAATAAAATACCAAGAAAAATTACCTAATCTTACATTGTTGCAGTTTACTGTTCACTTGAAACAAATCAATAGCAGAATAACTTTGAACATTTAGGCAAGTCAAATACAAATTCATTGAATTTTATGCATTTTTCGTATTTGATCATCTAAGTATTGGTCCTGTTGTTTTTACCAGCTGTAAAACCACAATGCTGCAAATACAGGGGAAACACCAGACTTGATCTCAGATTTATTTTCAATATCTTCACTTGTACTATTCAGTCAAGATTATTTTACCCAACATAGAGCAGACTTCTACCTAACAAAAAGTGTTTAAGGAAAACAAGTATGAAATCACAATGATGGATTCCAAAAGTTTCCACTTGTTCACAATAAATCCCAAGCAGACAAATGATGACAGTTTATTAGAGACTATTATTTTTCCAGATAGAAAATCTCTGTGTTCTCATAGTTATTTGCAGTAGACTGTCAAACTTTATATACTTTTGTTAAGAAAATGAAAACAATATCAAATCAGATGTTGCAAACACTGTAAAATGGTATTGTTCTATTTCTATTGAAAGTTTGCTTCAAAATTTATTGAAGATATAAATAATAAAAGCAAAATAAGTAAATCATTGATTATTTTTTTTTTGATTAAGTAGAAATGTAACATATGGTTACTTAAAAGATTGTTTTTTCCCCAAATAATTCATTAGTAAGAATTTTTTATTTTTATGCCAGGTCAGAACAAAACTGTATCTAGAATGGAATTTTCTACAATACAGAAATGCCAGTTTCCTTCAGGCACATTTTAATTGTTATCCATTTATAAAGGCACTGTTCTGAAATACTGCCATGAGAAATTTCTTCTATGCCACATTATCATTTAAGGTTTATGTATCAGCATATTAGTTCTAGATGCAAACTGGCAGCTGACCATCATGACATCTAGTAAATTAATTTCTTCTAAATTTTTCCTGTTCATTTTGGTCATGGGCCAGAGAGTTCACTGGTTTACAGTAACTTTTTGCATCCATTTTCATAGCACTATATTCCTTTCTATCTACTAAGGATCCAATCTGCCCAGTTTAATGATTAATATTTAATGTTTTCATGATGTGGAAGTTATTACACTGGATATCTTATCCTGCAAGGAATAGGCACAGGCTATGAACTAACAGTTTTCACCTCTACAGTCACTTAAAAAATTACAACATAATCAACAGATTCCACATTATATCTTTGCTGGCTTTTGACATAGTTACGTAAAATCCAGTGGGATCACAATGTCCCACATATAATTTTTAATCTACCAATCTTACAAAATGCTAGTTGTAATGCTACTGACATTCAAATCAGGTTATTCAGTTTCTCCTGCTCTTTCTTTCCCCTTTTGTTTATAAAGAGCCATGTATTCATTTGGTCATGATCTTGCTCCTTATTTTACGTGCCCTTCTCAAATGCCTTGCTGACCTTTACTGACTTTTTTTTATGTCTAACCAAGCTTTTATTTATCTAAGAACACCCAGAATGGCTTTGAAATTATGTCATGAAAAATTTTAAGTAGCCTCATTTCCTCTCAGTTCCCTATCTTAAGTTTAAGCACTGGTTCCACATTGTAACATACAGCTGTCCTTCACTGCGCAGCCTCCATTTGCTCCAAAAGTTTCTCTCTAGTACAAAAAGTTTACATCTCTACTCCTTTACAAAGATTTTTCTTTCCCTTTGGTACTAGGTACTCAAAAAAACCACCATGGTGGTTCAACTTTCTCACCTCCTATCAAAAGGTTTATTATGTTGCTCCCCTGACCTGGTCTTCCTTCTGTTATTAGCAAATGTGTCTATATCATCACTATTATCTTTCTCAAGTACTCCCTAGAGATTATCTACATGCCACAAGAGCTCTGTCTTTTGTTCCTAACAGATATATCATTATGTACATAAGCCTCTATGCAGTTCTCAATGATACCTTCAACTCGGTTATTCATAGATCTGGTAGTCATCTCTGTGGGCATCTCTACGGGCTGCCCTTTTCTGTCATCACAGGCATTACATCTTGACATCTCTATCAGGTGTTATTGCTTGTGATATTTGTTGTTTATTATATATCAAGTATCCACGCTCTGTATGTATTGCAAAATACATGCAGGGGGTTCATAAAAGCTAGGTGTAAATTTGTTGGGCAAGATCATATTTAAGAAGTACAGTCAGAGCTCTTGATAGGTATTTCGATACTTTGCTAGAGTTGACTTTTGTTTTCATTTTTAATGTTTGGGGGGGTTATTTTTGGTCTACCTCTATTATGAACTAATTTTCTTATGTAAGTGTCAGTGGTTCTCAGCTTTTAGAATTTGGATTATTTTGGTTGTCTTCTCCAATCTGGCTGATTTTTTCTGCAAAATCTATTCCTGGTTAACCTTGCCTGAAGATTTTACATAAGATGTGAGTCTGCTTTTTCATTGCATTTGCAGGTAACATAATTTAATTGACTAATTATAACAATGCTTGCTCTCACATTTTCTAACTAATGTGCTGCATTTAAACTTTAGGGTGTTATTTTATCTTTTTAAACTTTAAGAGATGGATTTTTATCTTTCTGAAGCAAATTCTACATGCAGAGATTAATGTCCTTAGGTGAATCATGAGACATTATTATTCCTTATGCCTAAAATTCATCATCTATCCCCAAAACACCTAGACCGTATGTATTACCTTGTCTTACTAATGTCAAACCAACTAGAGTTTGTTATTTTTTCTTATGAGTCCATTCAATTTGCTAGGCCTTTGTCTCAGTAATTCAGTGTCTTTATTTAGCTGTCTACTACTGCACATGAAAGGCTTCATTCTTCTTTAATTACACGTAAATGAGGGTATAGTCATGTGCAACTTAGCAAGGGGAAAGACTGTAATGTATGTAGCTGTTTATTTTTAGTATTCAGGATCACAAAGGAAAAATATTCTTAATACAAGTAAAATTAAATATCGATAACAAGAGAAAGAAAAATCTTTCTTCCTCACTGCCATTTCACTGGTGGAAAATTCATGTCTAGTCATTAAGTTACGACAGTGAAATATAAAACAAAACTAGTGCCATAGTACAACAACTGAATATATCACTGAACCACCACCATTTCATGACTGAACTACTCTTTACATGAAACATTTTATTTAAAAATGGTTTTTACTCTAGTTTTTTATATTAAATACACCTTACATGATTTGTCTGATAACTATATCCATAGCGTGTTGTCATTATTTTTGAGAATACTGCCTTCTATAAATATTTTCAGTGTTAAATAACACTAATTTTTCACAAACTTCAGAAAAAAAAACTTGCTTCAATAACTATGTTCCTACTCCAAAATAATTGAAAAGCAATGACAATCAAGCTCCAAGGCATGACATCTGTTAACCTGCATTCTTCACCACTGAACTTCAGAGAGATAAAGGAAAAAAGTCATTCTAATAACACTGTACAGCAACCTTGATGGCAATGGATATAAGCCACATTTCAATGCTTCGTGCAAACTCAGTTTAATAGTCCTACTAAATCACATATATCTTTCATATAAATATAGTTTCGTATATTGAGAATAATGAAATTTTACCATGTAGTTTACAATTCTTCCTATACCACACAATCCGAATGCTAATGAGGAATTCACAAAAGAAAATCTGGGAAAACTGACTGTTTTGTCCAGCACACAATCAGAATGGAAAGGTGATAACCCTGGAACACGTGAAGACACCATGGCTGTCATTGCATTCCCACCTTCAAGCCACACAACAGTAGCGTGAAATATTTCTTAAGGGGGTAACCTATATTAATCTCGTAATTCATAGATTTAGTCTAAGTAAAACCAAATTACCTGGGATATATACAACTCTGAAGCAGCAAGGAGAAGAGAAAGCTAGACGTGACATTTATTTCTCATCAGAGGAATCTGCTACATTGCTTGTTAAAATGTCCTGCCTCAAAGCCTGCATAAATGATCTGCTGAGCATATATCACTTGATAAAGCCAGCTAATCTGGCCATAGCAATTTAAGAAGTTCTACTTCTACTTACACAGTCAGTCCTTTGGACAGAGTTTACTACTATGAGGACAGAGCAGAGCAACTGGGTGTGTCCCTATGCCAGTTGCTTTGGAGGCACTTCTCACGTCTCATCTCAAAGGGGCAGAGGAGGCAGGTTTGTAAATAAGGTACAAGCTTTTGCATTGAAGTTGTTTTGAGATGGAATTGAGAGGTCTGAGGCACACGTTCCAGTCTGGTAATTCTTTTGAGCCTGTTTGGTGTTTGGCAATGGCACAAACATAGCAACTGCCTGACCTTTGTGTCAGCTTAAGATTCAGGGAGTCTGTCTATCAGAACTTTAGGTTCAGGAATGCAACAGTTAAGTGTCCTACACGTGACTGGTGCCAAAACATCAAGTCTTTATACAAGGTACAGAGGAATGAAGGGAGCTATATTCAGTTCAGCAGAGAGGAAGAGACAATTTTCACTCCATAGGCTGCTGGAGAGCCCAGCATGTGTGGAAGACAGATTCCTCACCCTGCTCCAGGCAGATGTGGAGGATTAGACCGTGAGACCCCCAAGACAATTAGCTAAGCAGTGCAGTACCATCTGAGACCACTTGTGTTCATGACCCAAAAAAGAAATGTAGATGCACTGGAAATTGTATGGATGCTGCCCTAACTGCCAATATTGTTGCATCACATTCTGAAAATTTACATTGTGAGGGCAGAAGCCTTTACAAAACTTGTCTTCAGCCTTTATCATTGAGTCGTGTCACCGAAAATAATAAAACACCACTTTTAGTAGATGGGCTATATTGACATGAGAGCTAAACTTCTCATCATTATCAGCTCAATCTCAATTGCCCTTCCCCTGTCATTTCAAAGTCTGCAGTGTGTCAGGACTCAAGATTTTCATTCACACTTTGATTTTACCAGTATTCACATGCCTAGGATGAGGTATGCTGTACAAGTTCACCTGAAAAATTGTTTCTAGATCAAATTATTTCAGAATTTGATGTGCCCCTCTGTAACGCATTAAGACAATTATTTGGAAAAGCATTCTCCCCTAGCTCAAATGAATACTACTATAAAATATATGTCAAAAAGAGAGAGGTGCAGCAAACAGCTTAAAATGCATTGGGAATCTGACTATATTCAACTCTTTTTATTGGGAGGTACTAGGATTAGGATTTCCAGAACAGTTTAAGTTAGCATTTCAAATTAATTGAGAGCTGTAACTCCTTGTGGTTCTTTTGAAAATATCAACTATAAAAATTAGGCATTATTAAAACCTGAGATACATTAATATACTGTATTTATTGCATTTCTTTATACTGTCAAATAGGCTTTTTGGATAAAAGTTATAAAAAGCTTTGAAAACCGGATAAAATTGAGTGTACTTTCTCAGTTTAAGAAATCAATTACTCAAAATATTCAGACTGAAATACAAAGCCGTTTGAAAGTGAACAGAAACACACTGACAGCTCTTAATCATGTCAAAGATTCAGCCAGGTTGCACAAGGATCACACACAGTCTTTGGATGCAGAAATAATGGACTAAACTATGGGTAACAGAAGTATAGAGCTAGTCAGACTTTCATTAGTCACATGCTGCTCTACATAGACATACTTGAACTATTTTTAATGTCAGCTGAATCCAGAAGTTGACATTTTTCCAAAATCTTAGCTCCTGATAACTCCAGGTTCCTGGAACTTCTTTCTTTTCTCTACACCTGGACTTTGGCCACACTGTATTTGTGCTAGTTCTAGAGGAGAATTAGGTCTTACATGGAAGATTCTCATAAGTCCTCCTGATTCCAAGCTCCTTCTGTGAAAAGTCACCTGGCAAATTCTGACAGCACCCTTCTCACAACTTGTAATAACTTTATTATCTGATGTACCCATTATCTGAGTCATCCCAATTTCTTATTATCTTCAATAAGTAACTACCTGTATACATGCACATTTTCCCTAGAAAAGTACTTAAATTTTAATTGCAATTAAAATATTTTTATAGAAAATTTTGAAATTCAGCATATTTAGATTAACATCCTTTTGCATGATTATGCTTCTTTTCCAGAATCTGGAAGGTAATACTAGGTATTTGATGGGGGCCATCATGTCTTCTTAGACCCCTTAGAACAGAGAACCCTTAGGTGGGGAGCAAAAATAATAAAATAGCATATTATTTTCTGAAGAGGGCCAGGATAGAATGCAAATAGTCTAGTATGCCATTTGTGCTCTGAGAGGCAAAATGATAAGTTCTTGAGAGAAGGAATTAAGAGTTAACAATAAAAATGCTTCTCATACTATTGCTGAAAATAAATTTGGTATCATCTGTAAATGAAATTCCTGTAGATAAACAGACAAATCTACTGATTTCAAAGAAAACAGCCTGAGCCCCAGGAATCTGAACAATCCAAATATATATAAGAGAAAGTTAATAAATAATGTAAGCTTTAATATCTCCACAGTTGATTGCAGCTATATGTCAGGCACAGTGTTAAAGAGAGGAGAAAATCTCTTGGAATACCCTATAACCCAGAGCTTCCAGCTGGTGATTGCTGCCAACAAACTGGAAGTCCAGGGTCAGCCGACATGCATTACGGTATAGTAAATCCTGAGGATGTTGATTTAAAAGAGCTATCTTATTTGGCACTCTCTTAGAGATAATTTAAGATAAAAGACTAACTCTACTCTCAATTATGTAACTGTAAAACAAAGTTGCCTCACAGCCCTGAGGTAGTCTTACAACATGAGCCAACTAATGTCAAAATTCTTGGATTTATTTTTTGATTTATCTGAGGAGGTTTTAAGGACTAGAAAAAATCAGTATTCACAGTAATGTAGTAGATATTCTGTGAAATGTAGTTAAATTCCATTTCCCTCATTAAGAAATCAGTGGTTTGAAGAACGCTTGTTCACATGACAAGGTTCCAGTTCAGCACAAAAACAAGAGTTCAGTCTTATTTTCAATTTGACTTTAATGGGAATAACCCCATGAACAAAATATGTGCTTAAGTGTCTTCCTGGGCTTTAGTTTGGGCCAAACCTCATTAAAAACAACTGGAACTTTTTCAGTGAGGTAAAACAGATTTACTTATGGCAACAAATATTGTACCTATCTAGCAAAAGGCAAGGTTAGCATGTCCTAAAATCACTTAAAGTCAAATCTTCAAGTCACCTGGACACCTGCATTTTGAACTGGATATTAGGAAAAAGTTCTTCACTGATGAGCACTGGAACAACCTTCCCAGAGAAGAGGTCATGGCCTCAAGCCTGTCAGTAGTCCAGAAGCATTTGTTCTTAATAGTTTAACTTTTACGTTGCCCTGTGTGGAGTCAGGAGTTACACTCAGTCTTGCTCATGGGTCCCTTTCCAACTCAGGATATTGTGATTCTATGAACGGATTTCCAAAACAGTTAAAGTAATAGTAAGTTTTGCAAAGCTTAAGTCATCTTAAACTCTTAAACATCTTAAACATCAATTAAACTCTTATTTCTGGTATTTTTTATTGGTTGACAAATCAGATATCCAAAATATTGACCAGATTAATGCTCAGCTTTTTGGAAGGTTGATATTCTGTAGCAATGTATCTTGTGTTTCAGAGTACAGGAAGACAGATAGAAAATTAGAGTAGCCTTGTAGCACTGAGTCAGCATACTCTAATAGAAACTAATATTTCAGTTGCTAAGATTAATGCAAACATTCTTTTACACTTTGTTTTGGATACTGATAAAGTGCCTTAGGCTTGGAAGAACTGACAATGAAGGGAAAGAAGACACAGAATAACTGCATTACTAGATGGAATACCATTTCATCATTTCTTCCTTACAGGAAAAGTCAGAGGCAAAATAAAACCCTGTAACCCCATCACTGGACAAACTGAACACTGTATTTGTGTGTTCACAGCGTAATACTTTACTGCTACAAAAAACAGCACAGGGGCCACTTTTTATTTTTTTTTATTTTTTTTTTTTTAGTCTTATTTCCATTTAAGAGACAGAGAGAAACTGGGAAAGTTTTTGAGATAAATTCACGGAACAGAGGGAAAATTTCAGACATATCAATCTTGGAGGTTTTCAGTCCTGGAATTGTTGATTAATAATCTTGTTACCAAAGGTCCAATAACTTGTTATCTACTGGATCAAATATCATTAGTATTGTAGACTTCTTCCTCCCTAACCTGCTGGACATGCCTGTTCTCACAAATGTGCTATAGTGTGGCACCTGCTGAATTGCTGCAGATACTAGAGGTACTGCTCTGTTTCCATCTGCTTTCCCACAAACACCGATTTTTATAAAATGGACTGCAGACTAAAGGATGTGTAGCGTTCTGGGAATTTTCAGATGTCTCTAATGTACTCTATTCATTTTTTCAGAACCAGTAAACCAATTAAAGTTGCCTTGAAATAAAAATCATACAAGAACAGATAGGCACCACTCATACTGTTTTCTTATTTAGGAAGAATGGTGGGAAAGCACTTAGTAAGCAATGAAAACCACTATGTTATAAGGGATTTGAGTAATGGTTATGAAATAGGTTTTCCTATTTGCATGAGCTGAAATTCACGCACTTGACAATTTATATTCAAAATATAAGCCTTTTCCAGGATGTATATGGCTCATGGAGAATAAACACAAACACACAGTAATCTGCAACTGGTATGATTTACAGTGGCAGCTTCTCATAGAAAATATCATCTGTTCACTGGGACTTCTGCCATTTTATTGCTCAGACTACTCTCATATCGTATAACTTCTGCAAAAAGAAATAAGATTTTCTCCTGGGGACAAATATGCTAAGATCTTCACTTATTTAATTTTATTGGTAGTGTATATGTACATTTTGTCAATAGGAAACTGCAAGGCCTAAATAAGAAACTGCAAGGCCTTTTTTTTTTTTAAGATGGTGTTAAACTGGGTAGCATGTGTCATGTGCTGACAACTTCTACTTTTCCCTTTAGACTGATTATTTACACCTAAGCCATTTTTTATCTGAACGAACATTTTTCCTAGAAATTTTTGTGTGCTGTTTTTTGCTAGTACAGTCCTATAATTTTTAATGCTGCATAAAAAATAACAAAAAGAAAAAAAAAAAAAAGCAAACCGTATTTGTTATTTGCAAGAGTGGTGAATTTCAATATCCAGGCTGCATTTAATGGGAATTACTGAATTTACAAGATTTGTGGAGTTCTTTTAATGTATGGTTGGGTACAGATTACTTGATACTACAGGCACTTATAACTCCCGTTACATAACCATAGAATACTGAAAGCTAGAAAATATTGATATGATCCATCCACTTAATATACTGAAATAATTACAAGGCATACACTTATTATTTCCTTTCCTTTTGGTTTTACATATTGAAGGGAACCATGTACCTAAAAGTAGTTCCAATCCATTTTTATCCTTGGACAGTTGCAACTCTGGATTGTGTTACAAATACTTTTAATATTCATTAATTCTAAACCCCTACCTTCCTTTCATCTCCATTCACTTCTATTTCACCCATGGCTTTGTAGTGTAATGTTGCAATGATAAGTCTGCAGATTATCCCTCATGCCTGTGAAGGACATTATTGACTTCAGTGGTTCTACTTGCATAGGAACCTACCTACTGGGACATCATTATGAAACTAGTACCATAAACTGCCTGAATAGATGTCAGTAACTAATTACTAACTAGTCATTAACAAGCTAATGATATTAATATATGTGATTAACTAGTTCTATTAACAGCCAGAATGATTCCATGTCACATTTTACTACGAATTTCTGGTGCAATAATGATAACCTATGGGCCCTATAAATTAAAACTATTTTATAGGTATCCATTAAGAAATTATGGTGTTAATCACAGTGGCAGTCATTACCAGAGTAATAAAAATGGCCCAAGATCGTCACTGGTAAAGGACTCTACTCCTTGCCCAGAAACCTTGTACATCTACCTAAAAAATTTCACTGGTGAATAGAAAGATATAAAACCAGTAATGTTGTCAGAAATATTAATAAGGAGAATGTATGTCAAAAGCATAGAACTGCAGCATTTCAGATTCTGGAAGAACTTTAGCTATTAAAGGAATGGGGTAAAATTAATTTGCAAACCTGGACCAGAGTTAGTTCTCAGTTACAATAAATTCCAGAATAAAACCAGAAAACATTCTCACAATTTCTTTAAAGGTTTGGTAAAATTAAAGAGTACTTATAAGGGATTTGGGATGTTTGTGATGTCTGTTCTGTACGTGTTACATTAGGGAACTTGCACCTTTTTATATTTCATTTTTATATATGATGCATTGCTGGAAGTAAAAGAAGCAAGAGACGCTTGGTAATGCAATGGGAAGTGTTTAAAAAAAGCAGATCCCTGGCAGGCAGAAACTGCAGTGCAGTTTGAATGACAAAAAGTGTAACCAGAAATCAGAACGTTCCTTAATTGTTTATTTATGATACAAATGTGAATTGCCTTATGCCTTACATAGACTACATGGACAGGTTAACTGGTCTGAGAAACAGCTAGCTCTGAAGGTGCAAGTTCAGAATAATTAAGACTGCATCATGTTAACAGAACTCTCCTGTCATTTGGGATCCTAGGATACTGCTTTGCATTTTCTTTTCTTTCTCTTTCTGTTAAATAGTATGTAATTTTTACCATAAATTAAGAAATCCGAGGACAGAACTTTGGCTGACTACCGATATCATGTGAGACAGATTTTCATGTGGATTTGAATGCATTGTGGGGAATGAAAGGACTACATCATTCTGAATGACTTACAGTGATCCTTTCAAAGCCTTATTTGCATCTGCCAGTACTAAACCAGACAGCAGGAGCCCTTAGTACTGCCAGGAAACACAGTGGCCTCTAATTGCTTGTATGTTGATTGCAAGCTTTTCAGAAAGAAATCCATCATATAAAATATGTCCTAGGTTGCTGAGCAGTGCAATGATCACATGCCTACTTTTAAGAAGGGCAGCTGAAGAGAAAGATGAGGCTTACAGGAGTGGCTAGGCAAGGGGGAAAAAAAAAACCCAAACTAAAAAGTGGAATCTGATTCTCACATCCTTATTCACATCAAGGTAGCTTTACAGCACACTAGCAGCATAAAAAAGGATGAAGTAGGTGTAAATAATAGTTGCAACTACAGTATGGCAATACAGTAGCATCAAAGCAGCATAAAAGACCTTTATTGCAGGCAATGATTTGATGACTGCTGTTCTCATAGCTGTACCTGAGCAACCCTGAAACTATCTGCTGCAAACCAGAGCTCAGGGAAGCTAACACTTGCCATTTACCAGGCAGTATTTTGCTAGCACCATTTGTAATAATGCATATCCTGCTTGCTTTAGCAAATTTGTTCAAAGCCAGTACAAGCTACATTGCATAAGCTTTAACAATTTTTTTCCCCAAAGTAGGATTGTTCTCACTGTGCATAAGGATCATGTCCACTAAGTGACAAAAAATATTGGAGCTGGAGAGACAGAAAGAAGAAACTTGAAGAGAAAAAAAAAATGATCAAAAGATTAAGGGGGAAAAAACCAACCTTAAAGAAGAGAAGTGAAATACACAGTTCTCATGAAGAAGAGCTGTAGATCAACTTTTTCACATTGGACTCTATCCCTGATGGGATAGCTTCACCTTGATTAACATGGGGGGTGCCTTCAATTCTGTGGAAGTTTCATTCTCTTAGAGGCTGAATGGAAATGCCTTAGAGAGATAAGCTGGCATAAGGTTTTTAATTAGGAGATTTTAAACCTTTCCTGTCCAATTTTTCCACAAGACAGAGCATTCTATTCTGATTGAACATAAATCAAAAAATACCTTCATTCTGGAAAGGACTGAGAGAGAAGCCAGATTTATACGTGGCTGTGAAAACTGCATTCTCTCTTGTCACATTAAGACCAAGACAAACCCATTGTGTTCATATGGTTTTGTTCCTTCCTGCTACCAAAGGACATAGTTACATAACATTTTCTGTTTCATTTTGTTAATTAACTCACTGTTTTCTGGATTTCTTCTCAAAAAGTGAAACACCATGAGAAACCACTGTATCCAGTGTGCACTTTTGCACATAATAATATCCCATGCACAAAACTATAAACTATGCATTTTCTGATTTATGTCTTGACTGTATTCAGAATAATAAGTTCCTCAGTTGCATGTCCATGTATGTTACTGGGCTTAGAAATGAGATAATGTTCATGTATTTTCATTTACAATTTTTGGTCAAAGCAGGTTTCTGGTAGGTGTACAGAGTTTTTTCTGGACCTTATTCTTAGTGTAAATCATCTGGTGATCATCCAAAACTTACCATTATTTTATGCAAATAGTTTCAAGAATACAATCAAGAGAGAGCAACCCCCAGACCTGCCCTCAGCTCTTAACTCAGTAAAAACAGGTGATAATTTACACATCTTCTTCATCACTTTGTACAGGCCAGCATATCTCTTCTGCACTCATGTACAATCTTGCTGGATCACCTTCTTCAGGTGTGTTTATGGTGTGTTCATTGACTAAGATGCTCTTGGACATCTCATCCCTTCATCAACCAGATTACAAACAACCTCTTTTGTCATGAATTTACTTAGTTTTGCAAAGAAGGGTATTTTCTTGTAAAAATCAAAACATGGGAGAAAGAATGCGGCTTGACTGCATTTTTCCAACATAGCATAGTGATCAGGCTAATGTTTTACTTTAGGAAACATAAATGATCTCTAGACTAGGATCCTAAAAATAGTCTTGGGTAATACTGGCAAATACAAGTAAGAAATATCAATAGTGACGTTCAGAAACTTTTATGTGGCTCCTCTTCTACTCAAGTTTCATAGTCATTTGGAAGTATAACTTTTTTTTTGCCTGTACGTACTTGTGGTCACCAGGAGGCTTCAGTGGAAAGGCAGGTATTTTATGTACATTTTCAGTGTAACACTCAATTCCTTTCAGTTTAAAACCAGTAATTTCAATTAGACAAAGAATCCATTTACTATTCACCATTGCAGCAGCTACATGCTTTTGTCTCTGGCTGGGAGGTGTGAGCTACCCATTTTCCACAGAAGCATGGGTCGGTCTGTTAGTAGTATGGATGTTGACTTCAAATCATAGCGTGCACACAGATACTAGAGAAAGACACTATTTTGTGCATATAGGTCTAATTCCAGGGGAAAGTAATTGCTTCCATATGAAAAGGTTAGCCAAAAAACTCATCTACATACACTTGTGAAGGAGACACAATCCTGATAAAAAAATACCGACAGATTTTTGACGTTATTATTTGGTTTATGTTTTTAATCATCCGGCAATCAGGAAGAAAATCTCTTTGATTCTTCGTTGCAATTTTTTCCACACACCTGAATGTCTGCGAGGTACAACTTAGCAGATCACTGCTCAGCCACTTCCAACCCATATTTCCTAGCACAGAGACAGTAACCTAGAGCAGGGAGTGTCTCTCTTACCTACTCATACATATAAGGGGGAAGAAAGAGGTATTTTCAAGGCAAAATCCTCAAGAACAGAATTTAAATGAAGGACAAAGCATTTTGTCACTTTTCAAATAACGGTGAGGGCTTTTCCTGTTTATTTCATACCAGTACCTATTTCTGAAAAATAAAATGTGAAGTGGGTTAGAAATACTGATTTGTATAAACACAAGGTTAGTTACTACATCTCTTTGAAACGCTGAAATTAAAAATGCTATATTATAAATGTCAGATAATTTCAAATAAATACAAATCCTGGCTTTTTAAAGTAGTAACTAGACCACAGTCTGTTTGCACGCTCTCGCAGAAATAAAGTAATACTGCAGATCTTAAAGAACTGGATGACAAAAATTTGATGGCAAGAAGGTACCACTCCTTAAGTAGATATGATATTTTCCTAGGGAAATCCACACTGTGCTTTGGCTTTCTGAAGTAGTTGCTTAAAGGTACCTGTGTGAGATTTCACTTGATTTACTTGTTTTAATGCAGTCAGCTATGTAAATGAATTATACATTTGCACCAGGAAACTTATTATTTAATATTATGTTCCAGTGAATCTAAGTGAATAACCTACATGGAAAGACCCTGATTTCTGCTGTCATATCACTGTTCTGTGGTTTTTCACTTTGTGCAGCAGAGTGAAAAAGAACAGGAATAAATTCTGTGATTTCTCAACACTGATTACATTTATTAACACTTCACTACATAAACTACAGTGCACCACCACACATGCTCCCATGTCTCATTATTTCCATTATCTAGCATTCATTTAGGCTTCACAACATAGCATACAAACATTGCGATGTTAATTTTTAAATTAAACCCAAAGGCAAGTTTAATTTTAAACAGCATTAATTTTCACGGTGAAAGACTTCAGTGACTTGTCTTATGCAAGGACGTTGATATTAAATTTGCTATTTAATAAAGACTGATGAACAAATGGACAGAAGTTTGTCAATAAGGGTTTGTCAGTTTTGCTTCCTTTCCTCACAAGTTAATGAAATTTGCTTCATAGACCATCCCTAATGATGCAAAGCAGATCTGGCATTGCACAGGTTGCTGCTGCTGTCTTAGTTCAGCGGTATTAGGCAGTCATACTGGTGTGGCACATTAGAAAGAGATGAGCAAGACTTAGTGAACTAAAATACAAAGTTGGCAATTTGTTAAATAAAATTAAAGGATGGCTAATTGCAATTTCTTTTTCTTCAGGAAGACAGCACACAAAAAAATGCAACAGGATCAACACGGAAACAAAGGACTCTGTATCAGCTGAATGTGAAAGAGCATAAAGGGTGCCAATGCCTCTCCTGTTCCAATCACAATAGCCCCAAAATGCATATTTTTAGATTAAAATTGCAGTCATGAAAAAAAAAAAAAAAAACAAAAAAACAAACTTTTGGCTTATTCAGTGTGGACCTTTGACAAAGTCAATGGTTCAAAAACTATACTGAGGTAAGTTTGCTTTAGCTGGGCCAAAAAAACCCCCACCCAAACAAACCAAACAAAATCAAAACCCCCACCAACCATATTTAGGTCCTATATCCAAAACCAAAATGAAGATGTTTTACTTATTTGCTCTTACTTTGTATACCTCCAAGTCAACCATGAGTGGGGAAAAAAAGTATAACTGTTCCCATGTTAACTTAATCCTCAGCAGTTGAAACCTCGTATGAATTTATTTCATTGAGTATATGCATTTTTCACCATAACTCCGTAAAGAACACTTGTGTGTCTCTGATGCTTTCTAATACAGACTAAAACTATGTCTCTAATTGTCTCTTGAGACAAATTGAAAACTTATTTTGTAGCTCATTTAATTGATCTTTGATGAAGCTACTATTCTGCCTGTGTGTACTATACGTACTGTGATTGCCATTACTTTCCTCTGAGTAGGTAGCAGAAGAAGATATCATAACAAACCTTTGAATTGAGACTCTATCACAAAGTAAATGTTTCAGAAGTAATTGTATTAGTTCTGCTATTCTTTCAGGAGGTCCTACTAAACACCATGTCTAGTGCTAGACTCATAAAAATAGATGGCAAGGTATTGCAAACACTCCCAAGTGGCATTACAAGATCATATTTTGTTCCTTAAAAAATCATTTTCTCACAGACACATGACTGCAGTTTCACCAGTGACAGTGGAAATTATTCACTGATAACAGTGCCTGGAGTGTGGCTCACTGCTAGCATAATATTTTCTTTCACATTGCTTCCAAAAATGAGGGAATATTACAGTTTTTCCTATCAGGATTTACTATATGCTGGCTGTTTATTTTTATTTAAATTAACTTGATTACTCTACTCATAGAAACTACTCCTATAATGCCTATTTCTTATAAATTCTTTTAAGAGACAGACACATAGGTTTTCCCCTAGTAAACTCAGAGGCCCTGTAAATAAGCTGCAATGTGACAGTTTCCTTCTGTAAGAGCCGGTTTATGACCAGATCATTAAATCAGAATAAACTGAACCTCTCACCTGAAATGGTAGAAATGTTGATGCTTGTTTTCTCACCCTTAATTATATTACACAAAGTGAACTCAATCCAGCTATTACATGATACACTAGCTGTTTTCAGACACTTCCAGAACGAACACATTCAAGTAATTAAGAAGAAAATAGACTAATTTACCAGTCTTTAGACTGTTCTCATCCTACTGGAACCCCATACATTTTGTGAATGTGAGATAGCTAGTGCACATGAGCCTCAGATAGTGGCTATATGCTAGAAATGCAGAAAGACAGCAACACTTCAGGCTCTTGGGTGGCAGAGATAATAACCAGACAGGTCTTATACAATGTACTGCTGTGGAGATAAACTGTCACCGGACTGTTGCACAACTTCTGAATAATAGGACATTAAGGTATGTGGATACCTGGCATAAAGGGGGGTAGGGTGGAAAAAGAGGGGGGGGGGGGGGGGAAGGATAGGTGAAAGGAAGTTTAAAAATAGGAAATCAGACTGTTTATTCCTTCCTGTATGAAAGGAAAGCTCACTGATGCTGAGGTTATTCATTACACCAGGACAGAAGCAATGTATTAAACTATAACTCAGGTAGTGTCAGCAGTTTCATCATAAATCCATTTTTAAGAGGTCTAAAACCTGACTGTGACATTTTTTTCAGGCCTGAAACATTTCCTTAAAGGTCTCTCCCTGAGCATCAAAAGATATAAAATTACATGCAACTATGTCTCTCATTTTCTAATTAAAAATACTAAAATTTTTTTTTAAGTATAGCACTTTGCAAGATCTAAAGGGTTTCCTTGACTCATTCTTTTGAATTTGTTACAGGTGACACAAGGACTTCCTTACTGGATTGTGCAATGGCTTTGTTTTTTCAAGGCATATTTAGAAGCGGCGAGAGGCAGCTGAACTATCCTCTATCCAATCCCCCTGCTTTCCCCTCTCCCTCCTCTCCTCCACAGCTTCAGGGTCTTGTAAGCAGGTAGCTTACAATGACTTTTTACCTCTATGATGTGTATGGCTACTCAGCTTCTGCTTCAAACAATTCATAAGCAGCTGAATTTATTCTAGTAATACCCTGTAGGTTCCTGAGGTTAGCATTCAAAGTTATGCTTGCAAAACTCTCAGTATTTTGCCCTCTCTGCTACTGAATCTAAAATATAGTAGGGGCTGACAGTAGTAAGGTGAAATTTTATCTTCCCACAGGTTAACATTCAGAGCCCTTAATGATTTTTTTCTTTGACCATCTTTTTGAACCTAGAGTAATGCACATTACAAAAATGACAGATATTATTCCTAAACTTCCTATACATCCCCTTTCTTAATTCTACAGCTTTTATCTAAAAACTTCCCCAGACAAGTTTTTAATTTGAGTTTGTCTCACATGTTTAAAGGAACTTCGCACATGGTTTTAACATCCTCAGGTAACTGTGCAGTCCATGGGTATCAGTGGGTAAGTTGCTGTTTTCCACTGGGGGAGATTTATCCATGCATTCTATTTTCCATCACTTTGCTGAAAAGAAGCCATAATACAGTATGCAATTTCACAGAACACTACCAAAAAGAATGCATCAGTGTAAAGACTAGATCTTATAAAGTTCTGTCAGCATAGTGGCCCAGTGGACTATTGCTTTATCTTGTTACAGTTCCTGTGACAACTGAGTCCTGAATTACAGTACTGCCAATTAAATTTTCCTGCAGTACATTTTCCATTTCTTGTGAGTTCTTCCTCTCTTTTTGGCTTTACATACTTCTCTTCTATTTTCCTACTTTTGTCAGCTAATGGAAACTGAGATTATGTGCGTTAATAGGGGACACAGTTTCGTAATGTTAAAAGTGTACGTATTGCTTTCTGGAACTTTAAATTAAAAAATTTCTACTGCAATTACTTTCAAAAGATTATTGCTTTAACTTCTATAACAGTTAAACAGATTTAAAATTAATTAGTTCCCAAGAAGCTCAGACATTAGTGTGGGTTTTTTCAGTCAATGAAGTAAAATGGCACAGAAATTATATTTAAGCAGAGACATTCTAGCTAAAGTTATTTAAATTATAGAACCACTGAGTATCACTTGATGATATACTACAGCAGAACACTTTGTGCACTCTTTCACAGAAATGTTAACACTAAATTAAATTTCATCTCTACAAATATTCTGTGAAGAAATAATTGGCCATTAATATAATTTCATAGCATTGGACAATGCAGAATGGTAAAGGAAAACTTCAGATTATTTACCACAGGTCTAATATTTGAAATTACTATATGATGCACATAATTTATTCCTTCCTCTAAAAGCTACAAAACAGCAGTAAATTGTACTATAACATCAGACATACTAAGAGGATAGTGAGTGTATTGTAGCATCTTCCGAATATGCTGACCCCAAACTACTTTTTCAATGAATTAGATCTTACTTCTCTTTGTTTCAAACTCCCTGAGGCCCACATCTCTTTCAAAAATTAATTTGTTTCCTTGCTTTGCAGACTGATTTTCTTCCAAAAGGTCATTAAAAGACAATGTTTTGCCTCCTTCTGCAGTTCATAAAATTCATATTCTGTACCTCAGAAGCGTAGCAAAACTTGCGAGTAATTAAGTCCCCCCTCCCTTTTTTTAATTGATGGCATTTTAAAACTAAACTCCAGAGGCATGAACTGTGTCAGTTGCTGATGCATTGAAGGGTTTGGCTAGCGTGCAGATTACCTCCACTACATTAAACTCCCTGAACACTGCCAAGTATAGCATTAGAAAATTCCAGCGTGGGATCGGATTGGGATTCCTGACTTGTCCTGTCTGGGAGCTGAAGACCAGGTGCCTTTTTATGTTTGCTTGTTTTCATAAATGACAGCTCCTATGAGTCGTTACAAAAGTATGGCTGGCATCTTTCTGTGATTTTTCAGGTGCTTTCAAACAGCTACCCACATGGTAGTAGAAAAGTGGTGCAGTTACTTGGCAAAGCGAGTTCAAGTGCTTGTGTGCATTTCAGAGAGGTGAAATTCTGCAGATTTCACTGGCTCTCCCTTCCCTGCTGGGCCATGAGCCTGTTCTGCAGAATTCACCCATGGAGGTGTTTTCCCTTGGGGTTAGCTGGTTTTGGTATCCATCCTGCCATAAAACACAAACGAAGTGACTGTCTCTCACCTGCTTTGCCTATTGGAAACTTGCAAAGCTGTGAATGTCAGGTGATTCTGAAACATTATCTGAGGCTCCAGTTAAACGGACATGGTTTGGGATTGAAGCTTAACAGAGAGCACAAAGGAGTCCGATTGCTTCTACTCTGCACACAGATACTGTTCTGAGTGCAGACGTTGGACTAGATTCCCTGTATCAGTTATTTCTGTCAGCACGTCCCAGTGATAACTGTGTGCCCTGTTCCTTTGGGTTACCTCATATTTCCTCTTGAAAAAACTTTATCTCCTTTAACTCCTTGCTCCAATTTCTGCTCAGAGATGGTTCTACTTGCTTTAACATATTCTCATGAAGCAAATAGCAAATATCGTTTCAGTTGTTGGGGTATTGGCTTGTTTTTCACAAGAACAAGGCAGAAGAGAGACTACTGGTTGCTGATCATTATGCTTAGAGGGAGGGAGGCTGTGAGGGCTGCCAAATTTTTATCACCTTAGAACATTTTATCGCAATGGAGCATTTTATCATCTTATCCATGGCAAACTTTCCATTGCCAACAAGTGCAATCCCAGTCTTGAATATCATGTCAGGAATACATGACAGTGACAACGGTTTGCTGAAATACCTTTCAGATTACGCTCTTTCTCTTTCCTGTGACAGTCATCTCATTGTCTAATTTCATAATAAGAAAGGACATTTGTGTCTCTATGAAGTAATGGCATTATCTTTATAGTTTGAATACTAATTTTACTGTCTGATTTTTATTTTAATATTTTATCAAACATCCAAAATGTGCCCAAGCTGGAGAAGAAGAGAAAAATCTGTCATCACCCATTAACATAAGACAAAAGAGTTTCTGCAATTTATAATCCAGCATACTCAGACTAATGGTAATCCAGACAATGGGAACCATGAATGGGAAGTCACTATCTTAATTTGTAGGAACCAAGTCACAAAATTTAAAGAATAGAAAAAATAAAAAAGTAAAGTAAAAGTACAGTTAAAGAAAAACAAAAAGGAGTTAACAGAACAAATGAACTGCTACCAAGCGGCAATATGCACACTCCTTTATGTCAACTATATCTGAAGTATTTCTGGAGCATTACTTACTGTTAAGAAACAAAACAAAACAAAACCAAACAAAACAAAACAAAACAAAACAAAACAAAAAACCCAAAAAAAAAAAAAAAGGAAAAGACAAGGAATAGCCAGTATTAGTTATTAAACTAGTAAAAGCCTAAACTCTTGTAACCGTCTCCAGCTGTAAATGAGCAACAGTTTTAGCATTCCTTCAGCTTTTTCTCTTCCTTGTTTCCATTGTCTCCTCTTAGCCTGCCATTCTGTCAATACTTTTTACTGAACAAACTCTAGAGAAAAAGAGTGCATGAATATAAAGTATGGAACAGCTGGGTAGCAATGCTGCAGAGAGGGATTGGAGAATGGAGATTATTGTGCATCTTGAGATGTACATGAATCAAAAAATGCCTTCATGGGAATAAAAAAATCATTGGTTTATATATACTTAAGCCTTAGGAAATACTCTATTCAACATAGCAAAGACTGCTAGATGACTGTGGACACCTTTGGGTGATACAAAGAGCCAAGAAGAGAGAAAAAGCTTGGGAAACACGACCTATATTAACAATACTATTTTTAAAATGGTTTTAATTAGTCCAAGAAGACTAAGAAGGGTGTAGCAATATTTGAATACTTAAAAGACTGCTGCTGATCAGCCATCTGGTCCACCTGTCTGTGACAGAGTGGGCAAGAATTAATAGCCTTAAACTGATACTCAGGGACAGTCTTTGGATATCTTTTCAACAAAAAGGTGAAGGAAACTCAACTCCTACTTAATGGCTGAGAAACCCTCAGGAGTTCCCAGGTGGACATTGATCAGAGGGGCTCCTTCCAGTGACTTGGTACTTCCTGCTCATGGCAAAATTGTCCCCTTCTTTCTCACTATGTCCTGCCTGGATCTTATCCTTCTCTTGCGAGTGGAGTGAGATAATATATGGGGTTTTTTCTGTATGCTTCAGTAGAACTATGCTTTTACCTTTAAACTGGGATTCCTGTTTCTTGGTACTGCTGATGTGCTAAGTGTGTAAGAAATGTTGGCTCCCTTACAGTATAACACTTATTTGTCATATGGCAGTATTGGTAAAATTATTGAAACTAGTTAATCCTCAATAATCAATGAAGCTTAAGTATAATCAATCAAACCTAAATGAAACAGACTAACTGATAAATCAGGAGTATAGGTTGCCTGGACTGGATGACATTTTCCTCATATTAGTTTTAAGGAACTCTGTAAGATACCAGAGAGAGTTTGATATATATATGTGTTGGGGTCTGCAGCGGGTCTGCAGACAAGTTAGTTGACTTCAAAGACTTAGCCATGTACCTTTAAGACAGTCACAAACTGTCAGTTATGTAAACAGGATGTGAAGAATCGGAACTTAGAACTGCAGCATACGGGCACCTACAGCAACAGCAAATAGCAAGCAAGAAGAACACAAAAACCTATCACCTATCAGGGTCTGACATATGTACTGTCTAAGATATATAAATCATTTGTATAAACAATAAAGGGCATTTTGTCCGAACCCAGGAATGCAGACATAGTTTTTTTTTCAGTCTGCCTCGACCTGCGTCACCACATATATGCACACTGTTATCTGTATATCAATATTTTGCTGAATCTTGTGTTATGCTGTTATTTAGCCTGTCTTATTATTTTCTTTTCTGCAACAAATGATCAGTCCTACTATCCTAGTGTGGTAGCAGTATGGAGAATCACAAACCACTGAAAATAATGAATTAATTCTTCATAAATTATTACTTTGGTTTACAGTGCACATAAAATATTTAAAAATATATTATTATCTCTATTTGCCTGTTGATTCTGATTTTTTTGCTCTTGTTTGTGGGACCAATTTTCAAACTTTTCTTTGTAACAGGAAAAGTATAAACTTGGTCTTTTTAATGAAAGCTGAGATTTATGTGTAAACACAAGTCTGTAGGAGCAAGGACTTTAGAAGAATTATTTCAAAACACATAACAATCACAATAGTTGGAACATTTCTATCAGGTTTTTTCAGATAAAAATAGTACCATACTGTAAAGAATTCCTCTAAACAAGATCCTTTGTTGGCTGAAGTTGATATTTTTTTCCACATGTTCAAGCCACATGAAGCTGATTGTCACCTGTACTTAAGGCCCCTTTTAGACCTCTTGAGAAGTGTGTACAAGGGCTCAGATGTGAGCAGAGATCTGTTTTATGACCAGTTTAATATTTCTTTTCCCCGTCAGAATGAGATAAAGGGTTTAAAAGGGGAACTTCAGTTCCCAAGGAAGGAAATAAACTATTCTTAGCACTAACATTATCCTTTAGTTGCTCCAGTGGCTTGGGGAAAAAGTGGAAAGGAATTTGTGGTACTTCCCTCTGAGTTTTCCCATCCAGATAAGGTTCTTCCTGAGTGGCTTTCTGAGATCTTTGTTTCTTTTTTATTTTTCTGTTTCCCAAAAGAAAAAAAATACTCAAGATTTATCCAAATATAGCTGAGATTACCCTCCTTTTTCCTAGGATACTCTGTATTTCTTTGAAGATATTTATTTTTTCAAATATGGATTAATTCTTGCTGTTTCTCGACATTTTCTTATCTTTAAAACTATTTTATAAATCATACATCATAAGATGCATGTATTTTATGGACATTTTAAGCACCATATCTTTTTTCTTGCTTTTATTTTTCCATAGGGACTGAAAAAACATGCATGTTGTATTAATAAGTATAAGTGACAGACTTGAAATTTAGGGTGATTTTTCTAAGTGTACATGTTTAATTTTTTTTTTTTTTTTTTAGTTTGATTCTATATCTGATTTTACAGCAGAATAAGTAATTTCTTTGGTAATAACCAAAAAATATTTCTTTAAGTATTAACATAGTTTAAACTTACTGATGGTTTCCAAAATAATTGAAGATATTAAGATGAAAGGATTTAAAATTAATACATATTTTACTTTAGATTAGGTTTAGAATGACAGAAATTATTACATCCAGTGTTGAAAGATTAGACTTAATTAGAGTTTTATCTCTCGTAAAGTTAATATTTTCAGTTTCCCAGGTTTACCGAAGCACTTCAAACTGTATTTTCCAATCCATTTATAAATGTACAAATGCTGCAAAACAAACACATTTCTTCTCTGGCTTTTGCAAGGGAGTCTAGAGCCCATGACACTGTGATGACTCTAGAGGTACTTTCTCAAAGAAAGATGACAAATTGTGTTAATTATAACAAATGTCAGTTGCTGAAATGATTTATTGCAAGAACAATGACTGGTTGGTTATACATTATAGGGTGGAGGCCATGCAAGACTGTTTTATATGAATGCAAACACACTCTATTCACAGTCCCAAAAACAAAGTTAGCTATGGTAGCTTTGTAGACCAATTGATACAGCAGTACAGGGAACTAATCAACATACCACTATTGTAATCATCATGTCTGTTTAAATAAAGTAAATGGGAATCAGAGCAACATGTGACTGTGACCATAAATTTCACGGAAGTTTTCAAGTTTTAAATACGTGTGTTTACTATGCTTCATTCCAATGCAAGCAACTGACATTTAATACTTTGTGCCTGTTTTAAGAGACACACACATATATACATGATATATAAAGATGTACTTTAAAAAAATCAATAAGCACATATTTGATTTTATTGGTTTTGTTTGTTGTTTTTTTCTTAAGCTGAGGAATTTTTTCAAAGGGAAAACAACTTGCCTGAAAGGCTTTTAGATGGTATTAATAAGGTAATAATTTTCTTACTTGGAAAAGAGGAAAAGTGTGTTTGAAACTATTGTCTTTACTGTTGTTTGAGGTTAATCTTATTTCCTTGAAGACAAAACATGTCAAAATTACATACAGAAAGGCAAAAGAAAGAATTAGAATGACATAAAATGTAGCTCTGTGTTGGTTTTTATTTTTACTCACTCACTATACAGACTTGCTGCTGAATTAAAACCAAAATCAAAGCATTGTCATAGCATATCTACTGCTTGGAGGTGTGGCACATTTGTACTAACATCAGACTCCCTAAATCACTGTTTCTAGCTATGTTTTTCACTCCAGATCTCTCAGAGGTGCTGCAAAAGTAAGGTGTTAGCTATCCAAGCAAGCTATTAGTAACTGAAGGCAAGGAAGGCAAAGACTGGGAAAAAAAGTGAGGATGAGAAAGTAAAAAGAAGATGAAGAATAAGGATGTAAGCAGATGCAAATGTGTGTAAGTGCCCAATTTTTTATTTTTTTTTTCTCAGAGAAGGTGAGTAATCTTTCATTCAGTCTATTCAGAATACCCTGAAAAAGTGGATGACAAACACCCAGTTACAGCCAGGTGGACATCAGTGTCCCATGCAATTAAGGGCATGACAACTGTAAGAAGGAACTCCTTGTTTCAATTCAGTTGGACTTCTAGTATCAATATTACATTATAAACCTCAAACTATGAGATGTCTCCTATTATTTTACCTGTCACTCAGATGTAATTTACAACACTTAGTGCCCACCTAAATTATCAGGATCCAGGACATATGTAATGCCATAACTTATCCAGGTCCTTCTCAAGAAAGACATGGATTTTCTGCAGGTCCTGTACCAAATCACACAACGTGGATGTTGCTCTAAAATGGCACTAGCTTCCTCTGGTTTGATACTTGAATGTCTCATGTAATTTTAATTTCTTCATGGGCAAAAGTGCTTTACAGTCTTTCAGTTGGATTAGTGGTAGTTTTGCTTCAGCAGAGTCAGGTTTTCTATCTCCATCTTTTTGGTGATTTGTATGAACATCATTTAACAAGAAGGTCAGCTGGGCCTTCATTA
This sequence comes from Falco naumanni, assembly GCF_017639655.2. NCBI lineage: Eukaryota > Metazoa > Chordata > Aves > Falconiformes > Falconidae > Falco > Falco naumanni. Next base: position 62,854,449 of record NC_054054.1, read on the forward strand.
GAGTGAAAGCTACTACGTGTAAGCCTGTGTATGACCTTTTACCTGGAGAGTATACTACTTCTGGCTACAAGTTTCATCCCTGGAACTGGCACCACAGGTTTTTTGGATTTTTGTGAACTATCCTAAGAGCTCAAAAAAGAGAGAAACGTAATGAATAAGCTAAGGATTTTACTCACAGGCTTCAATAAACTGAAGCTGATTAATGTTCTGTGCTTACACAAATGAAAAGGTACAGTTTAGATGGCTTTGGTTGGCATTAAACATGACTTCTCCCCTTTTCTTAATCTTACAGAAATCTCTTCAAACACTTTTGGGAGAGAAATTTAAGAGAGAAGAGGAGAACAAAGAGAAGTCTATCTCATCTACAGCCAGAAAGGCAGAAAATTTGTTTTAGTCTTATCAGTCAGACCCTCTTTTCTTTGTGGATATTAGAGTAGACAAAGAGGGGAGGAAAGAAGCTTTTGGGTCACTAGATAGATTACTTATAGGTAGTATTCATAGTTTGATGAAAATAGCTTAAGCAAAGGAAGTTTTGACCTTGATTTTTTAAAAATTAAATATTTAATGCATATTGATGGGAATTAAAATGATCCTCATTTTTATAGGGTGCAAGATAATCTAGGGATATGATCTAGTGCTGGGGTTTTTTCCTACTGTGCCAGGAATAGTCAGAATAAAGAAATAACAAAAATTGTCTCTCCAACACCTAAATTCCCAGCCGCCTCTTATTTTCCAAAAAGGCTTTAGATGGCCATTATCATTTCACAAAACTCACCTTCTGTGCTGAGATAATTTATTTCTTGTTAGGATGGTAACTCATACTAATTGAGATAAACTGTTTCTAATTAATTGAAACCTGGCATTTGTAGATTGTATTCTAAATGTCTGCAAAGAGCACAGAAATCAGAGTCAGGTAAATGTTATTGATTTTGCAAATGTGTGATTTAAATTCCCAGATATACATTACTTATATGCATATTTCTGTAAAAACTCTTGGAAATCCAGCAGTAATTAAAAAAAAAAAAAAAAATCACTCACTAACCCTTAATGTGGTTGAAAACTAGAGATTAGTGGGACTATACCCACTGAAAAGGACTATCAGTTATGTAAACATGCTTGAGTAAGGTTCATTTTGAGCCAATGTTAGCTATTTATTTGACTGTAAGAGAGGGGACAGCTACTGCCACATACAGAAAAAAGTCACAATAAATGGATGGGGACGATGCTGGAACAACTTCTTGCCATCCCCCTTTGACCATTTGAAGCTTAATGTGATATTCCAAGCTGAAGAACATATTCTGTGGTCTGCCAGGAAGGCCTGGTTTAACTCCATTTGATCCAAGCAATATCCCATTAGAGTTCTCTGTCACCGAGTTAAGATTCATTAACACCAACCCCTAAAATCAACCCTGTTCAGAACAAGGCCTGGAGATTGAACTTTTTGTTCAGAACACAATAGCTGTTCATTACTTACCTTGCACATATTGTGACGACAAAAGGATGTGTACTCTTTCAAATCCTAAAACCATGAGACAGCATAGTAGGGAAGACTGTCTTCCTCAGGGCTATTTTTTTCACAAGGCAAAGTAGAGACAGGACTTAATCAGTAGCGTGCTTGTTAACTTATTCACTTTCAAAAGAAGGAAAATAAACAAGAAATGCTTAGCAACCAGTTATACACAGTAAGACTCTGGCTTACCAAAATATGCACCACAACTACAGTCCTCACTGTTTTCCTCCCACTATTAATATTAGTAACCCATTTCATGATTTTTTTCAGGAATGCCTTCAGCATTCCAACACTGCCATCATAGTTGAGTCTAGAAATATGCTTTATATGATTGTAGTGACCTAGATGACAAATTGTAGCTTTAGTGATGCTCTGTCAACATAAAATACCTTACAGTGGCACTCAGCACCTCTTTATCTGTATTTCTTACTACCTCTACTCCTAGCTGACCCAGTGAGTTAAAACCATCAAACTGTGTCAGCCCTCCAATAATTCAGATTGATAGGGCTAAGCAAGCACAAAGGAAAAGTGAGCTTGGCTTCAAAAAGGCAGCCTGAATTTCCTTTTCTAAAGCAAAGAGTTAAAGAAAAGCATTTGCCTGCTTGTGACACAGTTGTCTCTCTGGGTCTCTCCCGAGGCATGCACAGGCAGCTAAATCCATGACGATATTTAAGGTTCTCTTTGAACTTGGACTGAAGTCTGTAAATGACATTTCTTTGCTGCAGTGCCTACTTTATAACCTGTCAGCAGACTGAGCCATCCCTAGGGAGTGCTGAGGCTGCCAGACTGACCCTGCATGCAATGACCTCCCAAGTATGTTGTGTGTTTGAGAATATCTCTGGGCTTGCGTGCCTCAAGTACAAGCAGCTACCCAGTAACATTCTCCACAGCCACAGGTCCTCCTTTGCCTTCTTCCCTGTTGCCCCCATGTTTAACTGGACAGGGAGGCAGAGGCCATGTAACTAAATTCCAAGACAGGCCCTAGTTCCATCAGCACAACGGAACATCACTATCACATAGTACTGAAAAATATTATGTGTTTTGGAGGTAGCTTTTCAGTGAGTTTCAAGTTGCAGCGTAGGCGGGGGAAGGGTTACTCATGCATACAGTGATGATCTCAAGATCATCATCATACAGCCCAAATGAAAAAATTGAACTCAGTCTATTTCCTAAGAAATTGGTGGGTTTGTTGATACAGTTCATGAATTAGTAGGAGCCTGTTCTTTTTGAAGAATAACAGGATTGATGTTGTGGGTCTGATGGAGCCACACTGAGCCTTAATGTTACAAAAGACACTTTCTCCCAATTTCCTTTCTTATAGAGGTTTAAGTTGAAAGGATATAATGATGATCTATTTCATCCACTTTAAATGAAGCTGGCTCGTGCTAGTGCTTAGTCGTCTTAACTCAGTACATAGCATATGGATTTGTTCATTTTACTCTTCTCTAAAGTGCTTCCTTTTCCAAGAATGAGCTGTAGGGCCACTCATTTGGCCTAGGTCAATTCAGCTTTTTCACTCAGTAGAATAGTTTGTTTTCTTAAAGAGCCACAAAGAACTAGTTCTTTTACAAGTTAGATAAACATGACTGAACAAGATTAAATAAATCCTTGTTCAAATAGAGAAATATGTATACTGTTTTAAGCTGCTGCTACAAATAGATATGAGCTCAGTCATCCTGGTGGTTAATGTCCATCATGATGACTTTCAGAAGGAACGACACTTCTTTAAGGCAGTAGTCTAGTAACACTTCTGTGATCAAAGGCCCCCCAAAAATATTAATGAAGATTGCCTGAATAGTGACTCCAGCATCTACCCCTTATTTTAAACAGCAAAATTAAGTAAACCACCACAAACACACACAATGCACAGTGTTTCTCTAAACACATGCCAGATAAATAAATAATCCACAGCACATCTGAAGGCTTCTTACACTCATAACTAGGGATTACAATTTAACCATGTGTGCTATAAGTTATTTATTACAACATGGAACAAATGTATGTTTATTTTAGACACCAATATACAAGATAAATATGGACTGAAAAACCTTTTATTATGCCAAGATACAAGTGAGGTCTTTCATAAAGCAAACACAAAACCAGTGCCCCAAATCAAGTTCCACTGAAGATATAAAAGAATGTTATTAATATGCTGTCCTGAACATACTGTAAAACTTTTCATTTTGTACCACAGAAGTGTTCCTTTTTCTGTCATGTAGCACTTAGAGAAATTAAAAAAAGAAAAGAAACAAAAAACCCAAACAAACCAAAAATCAACTTCCACTTTTCTATATTCTACACAAATATATTTCTTCTGTATTTTCTTGTTTGATTGTGGTTTTTTTTTTTAATTCAAGAATTGAAATTATGGACTGTAAGTGAAGTGAAAGCCCATTAAAGCAGACTAATCCATTTAGTGATCAGTAGAGGCTTTCTGGAGCCTATTGTCAGTGTGGCAAAGTGTGCACCCTGCTGAATGTAAGACATTTGTGTGAGAAATGGTGGAAAAAGGAGAATCTAAAGCATATTGTTTTGGCATCAACTGTACATAAGATTCAGTCAGTCAGTAATGAACTATTAGATGACCTCATGCAGGGGTGTAAGAGATTGCATACTTTCCATTACACCCTTGGGGCTCTTTTCAGTGATGAGTAACTCCTGGTTTTGCAGATGGCAAAATAGTTGCTCTTCCTTTGGTGTCCAAGATTTGATTAAAAAAAACCAAACAAAAAAAAAAAAAAAAAAAAAAAAAAAAAAAAAAAAAAAAACAGAAAAAAAAAACAAACCAACCAGAAATGCCAGATACAGAAGAATTTGCAGAACTACAGCTAAGCATTTTAAATTCTTAAACTCTCAGAGTAAGAGTATGCCCTTAGCTTAACAGTCAAGAAACTGGAGTGCATGCAGTCAGGCCCAAGTACAGTTGCAATTTCTGCACTTACAGAATGCAACTTGAGAGGTCCCTTGGGGTCATTTACTACTAGTACCTCAGAAAAAGAAGTGACATCACAGTAAATTTGTGGTCCTTTTTTAGCCCTGGTATCCTAGTCAGCCAAATATCTTTCTGCAGGTTGAAGATGTTACTTTGCTCTGTGTAGCTGGAATAGAAGCATCAGTCCTGAAAGGACCTAAGGGGTTATGTGACATATGTAGGAGACCCCCAGTTTGTTTGTGGTCACAAGTTTGAATGCGAATCAGTCAAATCCTCAGTCTTTAGAATTTTTCTGTAGTTGTGATGTAATCCTAAAATCCTCTTATTAATGGGTTTGTAAATGTAGCATACGGTAAATGGCACGTGTACAAGAAGCTGGAGCATTTAGTAAGCTAAATGTAACAAAATCAATGTGTCAGTGTTTTAAATTCTATACAGTAACTGTTATTGTAAAAAAAAAGGTAATGTATTTTAATGGATTCTTAAGTATTGTCATATTTTTCACCTTTAGCAGACTTTCAAATACAAAAACATTATAATGATAAATCATTGTTTTAAATCATTGTGTAGTGTATAAACAACTTTTGTTCAAAACAAGCATATATTTTTAGGTGATACTTTAAATCTACATAGCAAATATGAACCATAGGAAGAACATAAACTCCTGCTGTTTTCTCTGGCTCAAAAGAATGTTTTCCCGCAAATGCACCAGCAGTGAAATAAGTAGTTGCTTAAAATTGCAACATGGCAGGACCATAGAATCCCAGTTAGCCTGACAAACGATTACTGTGAAAAAGTACTCCCCTTCTTAGATAAGATATAAATTATTTCTGCCAACTATGTTTTAATCTCCTGAAGATAAGGAGTAAATTGGTAAAAAGCAGAGCTAAAATTATAACCCAGGCCTAAAGGGAACAAAACAATTATTGAAGAACTTGGTTTCTTGTTTCCTGAGGTATCATAATCTAATTTTAATTTTAACAATTTCAGCACTTCTCCTAAATATCAATTTTATCTTCACTCTTTTGTTATTCAAATATTATGCAAATGTGGATTTTACACATTTTACTACAGACTGAAACACACATAATTGATAGCTCAGTTCTAAGATACTGAAATAAGTAGGTACCTCAAGTCTGTAGAGGGTGTGACTTAAAACTCCATAAGCAGCCATTTTATAAATGCCTTTCTACCTCAGAAGAATACAAACCATTTGAGTGTTTTCAGCGCATTAAACTATTATTCTTCCTCAGACAATTACACTGATTTCTGATATTTCTATAAGAATTTGCTAATAAAAACATGTACTATACTTATAATAGTCCTGATGCTGTTGAATTATAAGGATTTTGAATAGTTATTGTGGGGGCTAATTCCCTTTTAACAGATCCATGGGAGCTGAAATATGGTATTCACAGACCTGAAAATGACACAGGGTTCTCAAATTAGCTATGGTCACTTGGCACGTCTTTAGAGGTGACTTGCTATTTTCAGTACTCAGGTGCCAGGCAGCAAACGATGAACAAAACCAAGCAGTGCCTAGAACATTTATCATTACAAAACATTTCTGAGACAGCTTTTCCAAAGTTATACTATTATTAATGGAAAGTCAAGGCAATAAAGCATAATCAGAAGTAAAATCAGCAGATGCTGAGGTAGAAACAGAAACTTGCAGATACATTTTTATTCTTTATTAAAATTTAATTTTTAAGGGCACCGTGAAAAATACACAAAATATATTTCAGGAAAGTATCCATTCAGTACCATTTGTTTTCTTCAATAATCAAAGGCGAAGTACTATTGTTTTTTTTTCAAAAAAAATGACTAAATTGCCTGGTTTTCATAAATAAAGTTGATGGCTTAATTTCAAGGAACACTTTTAGGTTTCAGTCTAGCAATGATTATCCTTCCAGACTTCCATAGTTATGGGGATTTGGGGTATTCTTGTGAAATGTTCTTATGTTACTGGTCATGCTTTTTGTCTCACTAGAATTGCAATCTCCAGAAAGCTCTATGGGGCACATTTCAGAGGGGCAAAATACATGTGACCTTCATGTACCAACTTCCATCATAAAGGTAACAAGCATCAGCACTAGGGAAGAAATAATTACTCTGCTCTTCTTCCATTTGTAGTATAGGATTACTCAAAAAAAATCTGCCAGAAAAATCTCTTGCTATTTGTGGGATGGTGTCTTAAAGAATTTCAAGGAATAATTTAATATTTTACATCCTTTAGCTGCACTGTAGCATAAGCTGGACCTAAAAAATAAAAGGTATGTATGGCGAACATATGTATGTGTGTATATATATTTGTGTGTGTGTGCATATATAAAATTAACTTTGTTTTAAATATAGGTCTGGCATGGGAAACTAAGGGAAACTTTGGCAGGCTCTCAAGTGAAATTTTAAAGTGCTATCTCTAGGTCTACAACTGTTTTGAAATGTCAGTAACCTGCTCTTGTACTAGATCCACAAAGAGCATTTTTGTATTTTGATCCAACTAAAATTTAATGTCCCAGCTGTACATACAAAAAAATTATACATATGTGTGTATATTAAAACAAATGGCAGACCACAACATACACATTAACCCTTGCTTTTTTGTAATTGGGTAAGTGCTGTATTTTTTCAAAGAATAAAGTAATTCCTTTGAATATATGTTAAATGACAATGCCAACATTCTTTCATCAAAGACTGTTGTACATTTTTAAAAAAACTGAGCTGGCCTCTTCCAGCATACACTTTTAATTGGAAATGAATATGAAATCTAAATTATGTAATATACCTTTAAATCATTTATTATAAATCTGTTTTTCAACTGAGAAGACAATAATCTCTTTGTGATTGCTGTTATGTAATTGCTTTTATTTATTGTTAATATACATAGCATGATAGTAGAAAGAAAAAACTCTGAGAGCTTATTAGTAGTTCTTATTATTCTTTTGGGGTAGATGAAGGCATGCAGGTCTTTTGCCTAGTTACAATAAAATCAAAATTTGAAGTAATTCACCAGAACAACCCTGATTTTTTATCTCTTTTTACTTAGTTCACCAGATTTTTACTGCACAATCGACACCACACACACACACACACACCCCAATTATCTTACGTATTCTGCCCTGAAATTAAGTAATTATTTTATGGAATACTAATAATAACAGCTACCTCTAAGGTCTTTTTCTTAATCATGTAGTGTTAAAACTGGAACGATCTACACAGACACACCTTGTAAGTGGCAAATATTGCAGATATGAGATGGTGCTTAGATTTCCTTTCATCAAACTTAGCCTTTGGTAAAAATAAAATTATAATTTTTTCTTAGATTAGAATTGTCAGATTTTAGACAAATTGTACATTTGATAACTGAAAATACTTGCAAACTTGTTATATATAATATGCTAAATACTTAAGACTTTTATTCTGTTTGTGAGTAAATGAAGTAAGCAAATAATTACAAAAAAATAGCATTAGATCTATATCAGTATTAAGCAGTTTTATCAGAAATTTAGTTACAAGACAAACTGGTACATTTTCCAACCATATTTATGTGAAAGTGAGTTAAAGACAAAACGGTTGATATTTAACCATCAAACTGCCCTTGGTCTTTTCACCAGTGTTCCTTTTCAATACAACTCTATTTTCTAATTGAAAAAAGATAAAGCGTTTACATATCCTGCTGAATACTCCATGAGTTTGTCTTAGAGTTTCAAATTGCTGTATAATCTAGCAGAAATCCAATATAACATTAATCATTATGATGAATTCTACTGACAGTTTAATTCAAATTGTAAAAACAGTCAGTGACCATCCCAGTCTTTCTTATGATGTTTGAGGTATTGTATTATACAGAAATAAGGGGTGAAAACTTGATTCCAGGAGAAACAGCTAAAAGGATTTGATAATCAGCACTAGTACCAGAAAAACTCTTCAGATGCTATGTTTACCAAAACAACTCAAACAGAGTTGTTACAAGCATCAAAGGTCTTCTGTCTGCCAGACCTGAGAAATACGTGTTTGAAGATGATGTGTCCACGGTGATGCTTTCTGAGCATACACATTTATCTCTAAAGATGTTGGTGATTGATGCTGATGTTGCACATGTTGAAAAAGGGACACAGTTTATATAGAACAAAGATATTACAATACATGCTGGATTGAAATAACCATGATTTATGGAATAATTCTGAAAACACTTCTTAAGTATTCAGAGTCTGTGGATCAGTTATACTGAATTACTTTTTGTCCTAACTGAAACTAAAATTTCCTAAATATGAGGTTCAGTTTGTTAGTTGTTTGCTAGTTTGGAAGTTATCATAAAAACCTTAGAAATAGTTTGATGAAGCTAACAAAACCCATATGTTTGTTATACTTGTGAGCATAGTCAGTGTGAAAGAGATGGTGTTAGAAACCAGGGCCTAACTGGACACAGTAGATTTCACAAAACTGTTAACATTTCACTTGCAAACCTAATTATTTTGGTGCCCATATCACAAATGCTAGTTTCTCTTCATTTATGAAATGTCTGGCAAGCTTGTGTTTGATAATGAAACTTTAAAAAAATTTTAGTTTAAAAAATGTATAATTTTTTTGAGGGAGATCGTTGCAGGGGTTGGAAATAGCCTGAGTTTGGAGTGTGCCCAAAGCTTACTGTCAATGGGATTTGAAACTGAAGTAAATCCTGCAAACTGACTTCAGTCATGTATCCACAAAGTGTTATCAATACTTAACACTTTGTTTATTAATTATAAAATAAACAGGTTTAACTTTATACTGAAATTATTTTAAATTCAGACTGTTTGCTCAGGGCTTAAAAAGTACCATTGACAAAATTGCTTTCTTTCTGTGAATCTTAGATATCCATTTTTTGGGGAAAAAAATCTTTTAAACTTATTTCCCTCCGCGCTTCACCAGTACTTAGCTGGTCTGTGCAGCCCAGATTGTGGAACACCCTAACCAGGAAAGGTGCCCACAAGAAATATCCATACAGACTCCTCATGAGACACAAAATACTGTTCTGTCATAAAATTCCTATGAATGCCTATACATTTATTTTCCTGAAAATCACCACCAGCTGAAGAACCTTTATTTGTTCTCTGCTAAACTAACGGTAAACCCTCTCCCTTAAATGTAGAAGCCAGAAATTTTCATCTAAATTTGGATGTTGTCTTAGAAAAACTTGAAATCAATCAATGAACTTATGCTTAAATATTTTGAATAAATTTAATAAAGAAATCCCTTTAACCTTTGACAGCTCTTCTAGTCAGGACTTGCTGTATCTGTCTGATACTGTTACTATTTGTGTGGCATGAGGCGTGCACTCAGCTCTAATCAGAACAGCTATTTAGGCAGATTACTTTTTGACTAATAAATAGGGCACTAAATTACCTTACTCTGTAATTTAGTCCCAAATAAATTCTTTTCATTTCTTTGATTGAACATTATTTCACACAGAGTGAAAAACTTGACTTTTTTTCCAAAAAATACAGAACAATATTTTTTTTTTTTTGGAGAAAGTAGGATCTAATGTGGCCAACCCCAAGAGTTCATGCCAGTTCCTTTGAAAAATTTTGTACTTAAGTGGATAATGCTTCTTGGAACTAAGAAGTAAATTTGTTTTTAAAAATACTTATCTTTGTAAAGGTGACTGCAAAGATTGAAATTGCCTTTGCATGGATGTTAGAATCACAGAAAAGTTAGGCCATTAGTCATAGGTTAGATATAGGGGTTATTAATATTCAGCTAACGTGTAGCTATTTCATTCTGATAGTCTTAAAATGTGATCTGTTCTACTACAATCAGTGCACATTTATAGGGAAGAAAACACAAGTTAATTTCCAAATGCTGGGTTATGATTTAGGGTACACGGACACTGAAGAAAAAGTTATTAAGTTTTGTGTCAGATCAGAAATAAATTTATTCTGTAGGGACCTCCTTTTACATATTATATTTATAAAGGTAAATTCCCATTAATTTTTTCATTCTGATACAACATTCATTATTGTAATGCACCTGATAAAGCCTCCTAAAAGTTGTCAGTTTGATGATTGGATGCACAATTTCTTGGGATTGCATAGTCAGTACTGTCTTGAAAAAAACCTGAATTATATTTTTTGAGACTGCAAATATGTAAGGTAACAAAATCAAACACAAAACTTGAAATAACTGGAAATAGATTATGAGGAATGGAGTAATTCAAGTTATAAAATAGGTGCTGAAACTATCACCTTCACAAATTTCAGTATAGTTTAAAAAAAAATAATCAACGTGTTCAAATACAATGCTAATTCATTTAATTTCTATAGTCTGAGCTTATGGTAACACAAACTATTTCTGTCAAATATTTTTTCACCTGCAACCTGAATGAAACAAAATATTGATTTTATTGCATTTTACAAATGTGTATCTGTGGACTCTGCATACACCTCTCATACATAATACAAGTTGACACACTTAAAGTCAAGAATGGAAACAAATCTGAAGTTACGTTAACAAGAACCAGAGGGCACAGTTCAGTAACTGGAGCTTTACTAAGTTTTGCCACTGTGTATTTACAGGGTTATGGAGTAGTTGTGCCTGTACCAGAAACTGTTAAAGCTTCCGAAAGTAAAAAGCTTCTGTTACTATGGATTTCTACAGTGGCTTTACATCAGCATCAGTCAGGATAGAAGCACAGGCTGGAATTGTTGATTTGTTAAATAAGAGCCCTTAATAAGCTGCCCGATATTGGCTGTACTGGCATGTCCATTGGTTTTTATAACCAGAAACTGGGACATCCCCTAGAACAGGCTTCCTGAAACCCTATATAAATATATGAAGAGTCTTGGTTTTGGAGAACTGTTGTTCCTTTATGTTTCTCATTTCATCTTTCAAAAACTAATACAAATACAGTATTGAAAATGATGGTAGGAAAAAAATTCTGGCTGTAATGCTGGTATACTAGCTCCAGATAACAATGATTTATTAGCAGTACAAGCAAATAAACCTGCTTTTAGGTGGCAAAATTGATATAGTATGCTCTGGCTCATCTATTTTAACATGAAAAGTAAACCTAACAAGTAAGGTAACAAGTCAAGCTCACATCTCACTTTTATAATCCATTTTCACTTTAACTTTTTTTTACAAAGCTGTTCTAAAGTCTTGAGAGTAGGACTCTGTTGTGGCCTAAACATACTCCCAATAATATATATATATTTATATTTTTGTATATTTATATATTTATATATATGTATGTATATAAGATATATCATCTCCATTTGTAAGATGTTCTATCACTTTGTGAAGCTATGAACAATTTTTGCTGTGATGAAGATTGCACAGGATCCCTAACTCACTACTAACTCAGGCTCATTAAACGTTGATTATTACTTCCCAGGTTTGCTGTCCTGGGGCTTTTTGGTGACAGCCAAGTCCTGCTGACTGCTGCTGACACTCCAAGTTGTTGAAGATGTAACTGCTCAGTCACTGATCATAAATATCTGCTGGAAAATCTGTTTCTTTCACACCTTTTGAGGAACTAGAGTTATTCAACCTTACTCAGCCGTATTACTTCACCTGACACTGAATTTATCACACACATTTCTTTACACAGGGTGGCTGTAGAGAGCAAGTGCAACATACGGGGATGATCCAACAGCAAACAGTTCTAAAGGTTCAGTGTGAATGAAGAAAAAAAAAGTTTTATCTAGGTTTCAATAAGATATTTAATACCCACAATAAATTATTCATTAAACTGCAGTAAATATTGATTAATTCAAATGGAAAAAAATAAGGTGCCTAAAAAACTAACAGGACAATTCAGTAGATGGTTTTGGAGTGACAAGTATTAGCTCATAGAGAGGTTTCTAGAGAAGTTCCTCCAAACTGATCTTAGGATTAGTTTTATGTGATATCTATAGTCTTGCAACAAAGCAGGGAAAAAAATGTAGTGATATTTCATAATGATATAAGGTGTTAAAGGATCAAAGAATGTGCAAAAAAACCCACTAGACTATCTAAGGGCTAGGATAAAAAAATATGATTAAGTATTACTTACTTAACAAGCAATTTGACTATGAACAAATATTTTAAATAACAAGATTGAAAAGATACTGTCAATGTAGGCAATTACAAAATTATTGTTTCTCAAAAATATGATTAAACCATAAGGAAAAAAATGAATAAATTCAGGGGGAAAAATGCAAATGATATCTCATGCTTAAATTTGGGGAATTAAGAAAATGGTTTCTAGGCAATTAAGAAATTAAGTTCGGGAATAGCTTTCAAACTTAAGAGGCAGAAAGCTGAATTTGCAGGTTTGCAAGGTTTGAAAAGGTTACAGATGTTAGCCTAAAAGTACCAACATCCAGTATTGGGAGCCTGGATTTGATTACCAAGGAGATCCATTCCCATTCTAGGTTACCATGTATAGTGCCTCGTACCACTTACCCATGTGATACCAGTGAATCTCATGTGCTGTTTACATACACACACATATTTCCCTCCCACCACCTGTTATTTTAATTAGATACTCCAGCTAGAAGATTTTAAAGGACATTTTTCTTACAGCCTGCACAGTTTTAAACATCTGTCAATTTAAAAGGAAGAAAACATGTGCTGAAGAGCATCCTATCTTTTGATCTTCAGCTCATTCAACAGAAACATTGGCCTTTTCTCCTCATAGATCACTGCCAGCTTTATTTCTACAGTCATAGAGATTCTTTGACCTGTGATAAAATTGGGTTTGGCATATTACCCTGAGAGTGACAGTTCCACAAACTACACTTTATATAGCTATGCAGGAAGCAGAGAATATACTGTCTAATTCTATATCCATGAACGTTTTTGCTTCATTCATTGTTTCTTTTATTTTTCTATATACTGTTGTATAAATGGAATGCATTCTTCCATGTGAATTATCTTTCTGAGAAGAGTTTTCATTACTTTTATTTGAAGTCTTTTCTTATTTGTCTGCTGGAATTACTTTCCTTTTTCTGCAACACTCTGTGTTTTCTTTTGCTTATTGTTAATATGATTTTATTTCTTAAGCTAAATCTGACTAATTGGACCCATCTTGGCATTTGTGATGTTTCACATTTCCATAATAGCATGGTTCTTTACAAAATAAATCATTTAGTGCTACATTTGTTTTCAAAAATAATGTGAAGTCAGATATTCTTTTTCCAACTACAGAATTAGTAGCATGAAGTCTATTTCTTCAACATCTTCATTAATGATGTGGATGATGGGAGAAAGTGTAACCTCAGCAAGTTTGCTGATTGTACAAAACTGTGGGGAGTGGCTGATAGGCCAGAGGGTCATGCTGCCATCCACAAGGACCTCAACAGGCTGAAGAAATGGAACCTCAGGAAGTTCAACAAATGACAGGTGCAACATCCTGCACTGGGGGAGGAACAACCCCCTGCATCAGTATATGCTGGAGACCGACCAGCTGGAAAGCAGCTTGGCAGAAAAAAGGACCTAGCAGTCCTGGCTGCTGGGGGTCCAAGGTGAACATGAGTCAGGTACACAGAGACAGGACCTGAGGCACAAACTGAAACCCAGGAGGTTCCATCTAAAAATCAGAAAACACCTTCTCACTGTGAGGGTGACTGAGCACTGGCACAGGCTGCCCAGAGAGGCTGTGGAGTCTCCATCCTTGGAGACATTGAAAAGCCATCTGGTCAAGGTCCCAGGCAGCCTGCTCTAGGTGGCCCTGTTTGAGCAGAGCAGTTGGACCAGGTGACCTCCAGAGGTCCCTTCCAACCTTGGTCATTCTGTGATTATGTGAATTAAAGCATGGCTAAATGATAGCAATTACCTGTAGAGGAATGAAGCTGGGTTAATTAACAATATACAGCTGTGGGCTGGCTTCAGGGTGCTGGGTTGGCTGACGTGGATAATGTGAAGCTGTGTCTGGTTCCTGCTAAGTAGTTAAATAGCTCTAAGGACCATATGGAAGAGGAGCAGTCAATGAAGAGAGATCTGGAAGAAGTAGAAGGAGGAGAGAGAGTGCCCTGGATATAGGAGAGACAAGGAGAAGGAAGCAGCAGAGGGACTGGCCTGAAGAGTATGAAGAAATAGCACAGACAGTAGAATCTGACCGATAGTAAAAACCTTGTTGCAGCCTACTAGTTTGTTTGTGTTGCAACAATTGCCTATGCATTTTCTAACAAAATCAACACCTCAGTGCTGCTTAGGGGCCAAAAAATGCGGATAAGAAAATTTATCATCATCATCAATGCCCTGGACATGGGACCTAATTAAACATCAGGAGAATTGTTGATGATGCCCAGCTGTGGGGAGCAAGCAGCTCACTGCAGGACAGGATTGTCATTCAGCAGGCCTCCAAAAAGCTAGAGGAATGAGCTGTGTAAAACCTCATAAAACTCAGATAAATGTGGAGTGTTGCACCAGGAATGGTACAACCCATTAAGCAGACTTGGTTGTGAACTGTCTGATTGTGGGGCATCTCTGCAGAAAAGCGTTTTGAGGTTTTGGAGGTAAATATGCTGACCATAGGTCAGCAGTGTGCTCTTGTATTATAGCAGTAATATTGAATGTATTATATCTATTAGCACAGTAGCAAAATACTTGATTTTCTTCCCATTTTGTTATGAATTAAACTGTTGTAACCTCTCAGTGTTAGCACTGTCTCACTGAAGTGTAGGGAACTGTGCCAGTTCACATCACTTCAAAAAGCCTGCTGGTAGCAATTTTAAATTGGGAGTGGAGAACTGAGACTTAATTCACATTGACTTCAGTCTACTTTTTCATGTAATTTGGTTTCAGGTTTGAATTTATTTACTTAATTCTCTGTACTGTATTTCCACAGGCAGGAATTAGGCAGATCTGCAGTTTGTCATATCCAGTGGATCAAAATGCTAAAGCTGTATTTTTGCATTCAACATGATTCTCAAACTGATGCCTGGAAAAGGGAAGATAGAGAAACATTATAGAGCTGCTGTCACACTCACTTTTTGGTGAAAAAGGAGTGTCCAGACAGCAGTGTTAAGGTAATCAGCCTTAAATCCATCTTTGGTTTCCCCTAACATCTGCAAATTTATATTGGGCCCCTTATTAATGCCTCTAACACTGAGACAACTAATGGCAGTCAGCCCTTGACTCTACTTGTACTGTGACTGTAGTCCATATAAACTCATTTCTATCCATTCTTTTGAATCATGAAGTTCATGCTGGGGAGGATAGAGTCTCTTGTGTCAACCCTATATACGGGTTCACAAAGAGAAAGTCCTGTTTAACTAGTTTGATTTCCTTCTGATATCTCACTCGCTTAGTGGATGAAGGGAAGGAGGTAGATGTAGTCTTTCCAGATTTTAGTAAAGCTTTTGATACTGTCCCTCTCAGCATCCTTCTGGACACCTTGGCCAACTATGAGGTGAGCAAGTTCACGGTGTATCTGTTGAAGAACTAGCTGAACTGCAGAGCTCAAAGGGTTGTAGTGAAGGGGACTACATCTGGCTGGCAACTGGTCACTAGCAGTGTTCCTCAGGGCTCAGTTCTAGGCCCAGTTCTGTTCCATATCAACAAACTGGATACAGAAGTTGAATGTACCATTAGCAAATTTGCTGATGATACCAAACTGGGAGGTGATGTTGACTCCTGAGGAACAAGATGCCCTGCAGAGGTGTCTAGATACATTAGAGTATTGGGCAACAATTAATTGGATGAAATTTAACAAGTCAAAATGCCAGATTTTGTACATGGGACAATGTAATGCTGAGCACAGGTATAAACTGGGACAGGAGTGTCTGAAGAACAGCCCTGCAAAATGGGATCTGGGTGTGCTGGCTGACAGCAGGCTCAATGTAACTTAGTGCTGTGTTCTTACAGCCAAGAGGGCAAACCACAACTTGGGGTGCAGTAAACACAGTATAACCGTTTGGTCAAAAGAGGTGACTATCCTGCTGTATTTAGCATTAGTGTGGCCTCACCCTGAGCGCTGTGTGCACTTCTGGGCCACACAATTTAAGAAGTTTGTGAAGGTTCTTGAATATGTGCAGAGGAGGGCAACAAAGCTTCTGAAAAGGCTGGAAGGAATGTTCTATTAAGAGCAGCTAAAGACTTTGGGCTTGTCTAGTTAGGAGAAAAGGAGGCTCAGGGTGATCTCATGGCTCTCTACAGCTTCCTGAGGAGGGGAAGTGGAGGAAGAGATCTTCTCCCTGGTATCCAGTAATAGGACACGTGGGAATGGTCCAAACCTGCACCGGGGAGGGTTTAGACTGGACATTATAAAGCTTTTCTTTACCAAGGGGGTGGTCAAACACTGGAATAGACTTCCTTGAGAGGGGACTGATGCCCCAAGCCTGTTAGTGTTTAAGAGGCATTTGGAAAATGCCCTTAATAACATGCTTTAACTTTTGGTCAGTGCTGAAGCAGTCAGGCAGTTGGAGTAGATGAGCACTGTAGGTCTCTTCCAACTGAAGTATTCTGTTTTATTCTGTTCTCTGCTATCCTATTAAATTCTATTCTGTTCTGTTCTTTAGTCATTTTAGTACTTTTTTTTTTAAGTTATGAGTGTTCACATGCTTCAGAGGGTCCTCTGCTGCCACAAGGAGCAGACCTTACCGCATGTCCATTTTAACTGCAGTGACCTACAGCAATAAGTTTTCTTCCACTTCCATAATTTCCTTTTGAAACTTCATTCCCTTGCCAGTCCAGTTCTTTTCTTTTGTGCACACTTTGCACCAGCCCCTATGAAGCCACAAACCCACCTACCAGCTATCTATTAGCAGTATACTAGCTGGTGTCACCTCGGAAGAAGGGAGCTCTGTGGTATGATGCCACTGACTATAAAGCCTAATTTTATTCCTTGATAGCTCACACATTCTGTCAAAGGTAATTGGGCCAATGTGGGTAGTACCCAATGACGACTCAGGCTTTTATAAAACAACAGGAATATTCTAAAGGTGTTTGCATGCTAGTTCCAATTCCTTGGTTTGCACTTCAAATACAGTTTTTTTCCTAATTTGTCATATGTTTTGCCTTACTGTTAGTTTAATTTCTACCTGTTGCTTAGTACTTGGAAAAAGAAAACCTTTCATTCTGAGGGGTCATATCAACAATCCAGTAATATTAAATAGGTCAATCTCATGCTCAGCTGAAATTGATGTAGCTTAGCAAAATAAAACAAAATTCTAATTGCAGAAGAAAAAACTCATAGATTAAATTAGCCTTTGCAAGTTTAACTGTCCTAACTCCACTAAACAGAAGTAATTTTTGAAGGTTAACACAGCTGACAAAAGTGATTAAAAAAAACTACCAGACCTTATTGAAAAGGGAGCACAGAGCACTTTACGTGCACTGTAGTCATTACTTTGTTTCATTGTGTCAAAACCCTAAAAAACTACAGTATGTTTTATCGTACATCACTAGTAATTAGTGCAAAGGTTATACTATTACCTGCAGAGAGTTTTAAAAGACCACAAAGCTATCATGGTTTCATGTAAGCTGCTTAGATCATCAGGCATAGGAAGGAGTGTATAACATCTGGTGGAAAACATTTAAAAAATAATTTGGTTTAACAAAACTATCTCCTTGGTACAGTTCCTGGGAAGCAATCACATGGTGCCTCATAAACACAGAATTTTAATTTCTGATTAGGATGGGAAATATTTTTTTAATGCATGTATATTCTCAAACTAAATATATTTCTTCATTCCAGAGGAAATAAATTATCTTTTCTGGAGAACTCAAACGGAAAAGATAAGAAAATGCATTTTAATAGTTATGGTGATATAGTGATAGCTGTGATTTTCTACCTTTTTTTTTACCTGCTGTCCTGGTTTCAGCTGGGATAGAGTTATTTTTCTTCATAGTAGCTGGTGCAGTGCTGTGGTTTGGATTTGGTGTGAGAACAACGTTGATAGCACACTGATGGGTTTGGTTGTTGCTGCGTGATGTTTATACAAAGTCAAGGACTTTTCAGTTTCTTGGGCCCTGACAGCAGGAGGGCTGGAGGCGCATGGGAAACCGGGAGGTGACACAGCCAGGACAGCTGACCTGAACTGGCTAAAAGAATATTTCATACCGTGGGATGTCATGCTGAGAAGACAAAGCTAGGGGAAGAAGAAGGAAGGCAGAGGTGGTGGACAACAACCGGCATTATGGCGTTTGCCTTCCCAAGTAACCGTTAGCCATGCTGGAGCCCTGCTTTCCTGGAGATGGCTGAACACCAGCCTGCCCATGGCAAGTAGTGAATGAATTCCTTGTTTTACTTTGCTTGCATGTGCACTTTCTGCTTTACTTATTATACTGTTCTTATCTCAGCCCTTGGGTTTTACATTCCTTTCCAATTCTACTCCCCATCCCTCGGGGGGGGGGGGGGGGGGGGGGGGGGGGGGCAAGTGGCTGTGTGGTACTTAATTACCAGCTGGGGTTAAACCACAACAGTTCTTTCTGGTGCCTAATGTGAGACTTGAAGGGTTCAAGATAATGATGGATTTGATTTGAATGTGTTAGTTCAAATTTCTAGCTGTTATTGCTGTTTAGCTATCAATCGGCAGGTTTCTGTGCTGGCCACGGGGCTTGCTTGCCTTACTGTATGTTGGAGTCCAGTGCTCGTTAGTGGCTGCTTTTTGCTCTCGCTGCCTGCTGTACTGCTTATCTTACTGCGCTGTGCCCGGGAACACTCTGATAACAGCGATGGCCATGTGCCTGGGCTGGCAGGTGGCCAGGGCATCGCTGCTGTTCCTGTGCTGCCGGACTGGACAGGCTGGAGCTCCAGTGTGAGCTCGAGCTGAAGGGTCTGTGACCTGTGGATCAGTCCATGTGGGAGCAGGACACCCCAAAGCATCTGTGACCATCAATAAGTCCATGCCAGTTCAAGTACATCTCAAAGTGTCTGTAGCCATGGTTATGTCGGTGCTGCAGCAGGTATCCTCTGAAGGAACTGTAGCCCCAAGGACAAGTCCACACTGGAGAAGGTACATCTCAAAGCATCTGTGGCTGTGGATAAGTCCATGCTACAGCAGGTACCCCTTGAAACATCAGTGGCTGTGCATGAGGCCATGCTGGAGCACCTCCAGGCATGTGGCCATCAATAAGCCCACGACAGAGTGGGTACAGCCCTTCCCAATTCTCCTCCTCACCCCTGTAGGTGACTGGGGAGTGAGCAGGGGCTGCGTGGTGCTGAGCTACCGGCTGGGGTTAGGCCGTGACACATGCCAACAGCTGCTGTTGTCTTGTAAACTTAGGTGTTGTGTAGTTACCTCTGATCGTGAGGCCTAGAAGGCCTGATTGCATTTTCAAAGTAATTGCTTACAGTTTCACCTAAAGTATTTTGATTGCTTTACGTTATTTTTACAGTCGATACCTCACCCAGGGAAGAGACTCTGCACCGACCCAGTGCAGGCCACAGCGGTGCTCAGGTGTTTTGAGGCCCCCTGCGTCCTTGATGCAGGTACAAAGAGGAGAGAAATGGGCAAGATGGTAACATTTCTACAAGGATTCATTTGTGACCATAAAATTTATGAAATCATTTAATGTCTCTAATTAACCACTTGACCTGGAGAAGCTGTAAGATATCCATTGCCTCTGCTCAAACAGAATAAAAAGCATGCAGAGTTTTATGACCTGTCTTTGAAAATGTGTATAATTAGAAAAACCTTCTCATTTCCATTTCTATTGGTTTAATTTAGCAAGAGAGTTTTCATTTTTTGAGTTAAGTGCACTGTAGGACTTCTGGTAGAGAAACTGTAATTGGCTGTACAAAGTGATTAGGGTTGTGTTTGTTGTTTATACAGTTCAGTAAAGCGATACGACTGTAAGCCAGCTTTTACTTTGGCTTTCCATGGTCTGACTCTTCATTATGGAACAGTGCTTTTTATCTCTATTTTACTGTTAAGAATGGTTTTAGAAAACAAATTTGCTTTTCTTCCTCAACATCCAAATTGTAAGGCCTAGACACTTCAAGGTATCTGGACCTAACCTGCAATGATGAATACATTCAAGTAATAAACGTGTTATTGCAATGATTTTGTTTCTGATTTGTGATTTTCTCCCTTACTTTCAGCATAATTTGAAATTCAAATCCTAAATATAGGATGTCAGTGGAAGAATAGCATATTTTGAACTACATTATTATTCACTAGGAAATAAGACTTCAGTAATGAGACTAAAACATCAAACCTTTTTCTTTATAAACATAATACACTAATATGCCTCAACTTGGATTTGGAGGAAGTTTTTGGAAGAGAGACACCTTATTTCTATACCCATGTGATTTGTAATAACACTGCTAGAAAATTCTACCTAAGATAACTCAGACATTTGTTTCTGAGGTGATATCTTTGACCTTTGTAATATTTTCAGATATACATACATATTAATTATACAATAACTGTAATCTTTCCTTTCCAAATCACTTTCTTCAGACAGTTTTTGCTATTCTGAAAGACATTCTGTAAAGAGAATATGCACAACTGAAGAATGCAAAGATACTTATTGGTCAACACAGACGTTTAATCACAAGGACAAGCAAACTCTTTAAGATAAGCATTAACATGTTCACCATCCTTGGTAAGCGTCTGCAGGCCATGCAGCCAGAGTCAGGTAAGAAAGTCAAGATCTCCAACCTCCTGTCTTCTGATTCTCTGACCTTTTCTCTTGGGATTTTCACGAAGTTTCACTTCAGTATTTCTCCTCGCAAATCCTTGGGTTGCTAATACTGTCTCAGCAATTGTACTTCTGTCTTTGCTTTTAATTATTTTGAATATCTTCCTTTCACAGAATTTCTCATAAGTTAACATCTACTAGTAAAACTGATTCAAGGTCAGAGAGACATGTGGCAGTAAACTAGGGCATAAATTACACACATTAGAGCTCTCAGGAGGCGTGTTGCAGAAAAATGGGACACCTCTGAACCAGTTTTCTGAAAGGAAGCCTATTACCAGCTCTGGTATCACTCTGCAAATTATAGATAACATATTCTCCAATTTAAAAAAAATCAAAATGTGGCAGAATTTTGTACAAAATCTTCAAATATTTTAATTATGTACTTAATAGGATACTATAATTTAGAAGGAAAAGTGGGAATGTATATTTGATATAGCTTCACAGAATGGGAAACAAGGATTCCAAATTAAGAATATAGAAAACTAAAATTATTGATGTAAATGCTCACCTAACAGACTAAATGCATAAATATTTTGACAGGGAAAACATAAAAAAATATGGTATTTCTGTGGGATTTGTTAAGGTCTATCAATTCAGCTAATGGTACATGAATTCAGAGAGACTGACACAAACCTCTAAATGGAAGCAAATAGGAAGCTTGATTATTGAAGGAATGAGAAAATACAACAATGGTCAGCAGTCCTGGGATGTTCTGGCTGATGGTAAGGTTTTAGTTACTGGCTTTTAATGACTGATCTGAATTCCTTAAAACCTACTGAAGAGTTTTGTTTAAAGAAAAATGAGGATCTACAATGACTTTTCTTTGACCATCTTAATTCCTTATTTGGGAATAGAAAAAATGTGTTCTTACTGTACTCTGAACAGTACCTCATCCTTGAAAGATACCAACACTACTGATAATTGCCAGTCTGGACAGGTTCCTTTGTTTACCTGTCACTTCAATTCCAAATAAATTGGAAGTAAAGAAAGAGAAAGATTTTGACCATTCACTAGCTTATGTACCAACATATTGAGAAACATAATTCTGAGGGGGGTTTGTACAAACTCTCCCGATAATTTTTTTTCTTCAATATTGGTTTCCAAATTTATAAAGTTTACCTTTATAAAAAATTATAAGATTCACCTTTAAAAATTTCTTCTTGTGTCTTTTGGATCAGATCTTATCTGTATTCCTTATTAGAGCTGCCATATTTATAGGGAGAGGTAATAAATTTTTAAAGCAATAAATATATAACTACTTGCAATTTATTTTTTTTCATACAAATTAACAGAACTCTAGGACAGATCAACAAAGGTTTATGAGAGCCTTTTGGAAAAGGATCTTCACCTGGCTTAATTTCTGAATAGTTTTCTGAAACATTTCCTGCTTTTTTGCAGTATTTTTCTCCCCAAACCAGTATTTAAATAATAGACTTTACAGAGACCCATTGTACTGAAACAGAGGTATAAAAGGGATCAGTGGAACTTACTTGTCCCAGGGACCCAAACATAGGTTGGATGTTCAGATCTTTGCTCCTTCAGGATGTGCTTTTCTGCCTTTCTCAATCCAACTGTATAGGATTCACACTACCTAGCTAAATATGTCTATACTATAGAAACCCACCCAAGAACTAGGCTCCAGTTGTAGTCAAGCTCACATTATAGGCAGTTCATCTGACATATCTCAAACATTTCTTTTAGGAATGCATCAATCTTATCTAAGGTTCACTTGTTTCCATTGCTTGTGCAGAGAGACGTTTCTAAGATACAACTACAGAAACCAAGGTAATAAATATTTATATAAACTAAGACAATACATTTTTATAAAAACCAATATAATGATATACCTTTCGTATTTCTTTGATATATTGCATTTCTCATCATATGTCCCTTTTTTTTTTTATATTTATTACAGAAATATTAGTCTGCGATCTACAAATACCTGTACTAGGTACACAATATAGGGTATCCTTTCTTCTCTCTTCTTCCTAGTTTACAGAATTTTTCTGAAAATTTATATACTCAGTAAGTTCCAAGTTCAGCAATGCTTTCTAAACTTCATGCTTAGCACATACTTAAGTGTAATTCAACTTAACACAGTTAACAATCTTGAACAAAAATTTTGGTATATGGCTATGCTTCCTGTTGACACCTGAGACTATATCATCATAATCGTCTATTGATAGGAAATCATATAGGGACTGTAAGAACTTCTATTTCAGCAGTAAGTCTTCCGGCTTGATTCTAAACTACTTAACTAATTTTATCTATGGTTGTATATAAAACATGAAATAACAACAAAGAAAAAAATCTGTCACACGGGCATAAAATGTCATGACTACAACAAAAAAGCTAAATGTTTTTCATTATATATCTGATTTCTCCAGAGTGTGCAGAATCACATCTGAAGCTGATGCCAATATGTATCAGTAAATAGCATATTGTGAAGAAAAAGCACATAAAAAGTGATTGGGTCTTGTAGAGAATTAAAATCCAACTGCCAGTTCAGATAGTACTAGAAGTTTAAAAATAAAATTTCATGTTCTCATACTTCTGAAAAGTATGTTTTTATTACAGCTCAAGAGGTTGAGATAATAACATCAGGGAACACCTGGTAACTAGGATGGATTGAGTGATCTGTTTCAATTTCAAATTTACTCCTGGTCATTTATGTTTACTGCTGCTTTCTGCCTGTGGATACATTGTATTTTTGTGGGTGTATGCAACTCCAAACTGGCTGGAATCAGATTAATATACTGATGTCTATAGCCATATAAGAAATGAATGTATGTGAGATGATGATAAATGGGGTTTCATTGTCTAAACTAATTGTTCTGAAAGGCTATGCTATAATGAACAACTTTCAGAAATGTCTGCCTTATGAATCTGCAAGTTCTTGAAAAAAGGCATCATTCAAAAATAAAATGATCATGAGAATGGTTTACGCTTGTCCTAAGACACATAGGAGTTTTCTTAGTTGAATTAGAGGATATATTAACTAAAAGCTGGTTTGTTATAAAAGAGCATTTGCAAGACTATGAAAACCTTCTTGATCCATCACTACTTTCTCTCCTATAAACAAGTGCTTTTATAAACCTTAGAATTTTTGTGAACCCAATTTACAAGCAAGTAGGTTAGCCCCTGATGAGGTGGGAATTGATGGTGCTGCGCTCTGGCAATTACCATAACAATGCTACTGAATACCTTTCACAGTGGAAAAGCAGAAAGGTTATTTGATTTGATCTGGAGGAGCTGACAGCATGCTAATTCACATAGTGTCACACAACAATAAAGTGGCACCTAGAATATTGGCTGATTGCTGCTTTGATGTGCTTTCTCTCCTTTACTCCTATTCCTTTTGTCCTTCTTTTCTGTATTATTCTCATTGCCAATACAGAGTCACAAAACCATACTTCCTCTCACATAGACTGTAAATGCATGTTTAGTAGCTTGGCTCTGTCAAAACTGGTGCAAGTATAGTGTTTCACTGTTATTTTCTCCTCCCAAAAGAGTCAGTAGGACACTTACCAAAATGGTGGATGTTTTAGTTCTTATTCTGTATTAGTTCCATATTACATTATAATGTAATAAACTTATGTTGGGAACAAGGATACATTAAATTCCAAAGCCTTCTCTGCTGTCTCTGTTGCTGGGTTCTAAGCTAAGTTCAGATATCTGTAAGTACACTCTAGTGCACAGCAAACACATTTGGCATCCACATAATAAGCATATTAACTGTTGGCTACTTTGCAGTCTTTGTTTCTCTGTCTGCAAATAGAATTACAGATACACGAGAAACCTTTTCCAAACAAAATATATTTTTCTCACAAAAAAGTTTTAAAAAAATTTCAACATTAAATGGTGATTTGGTTTTACAAGGTTATATGCTCTTCAGTGAACACCTGTAAGGCTGTATGAGGATCAATTTTTGTCTCATTAACACTAAGCTACTTACCATATATATCATAAGGGGTTGTACATTCCAAAACAGCTATTTTAAGAAACCAAAACATACATGAATATGCCCAAATGGATGTGCATATACACACAGCACAAATATACTTTTTTTTCAAAAGCTATCCCAGCATTGTAATGCTATTTTCTTCTCACAGATTAAAGATGTCACATTTTATATGAATATGCAGTTCAATGTTCATTTCTGTGTTTTAAATATGAAAAGTAAGGTTTTCCACATGATGTTGGTCGTTGAGTGAGTTACAAAGCCTGTTCTCTAACGCTGAGCCTGAAAGTGCACAAATTATCTAATGCCTCTGTTTCTAAGCAATGAATTCTTGTAGCTAAATATAAATACTTGAACAGCCTTCCGAATGCAGATGCCATAGCTACCTAAATACAAGTATAAACACATGCACTCCCTCTGAGCACCTAGGCACTTAGCTCTTGCTTAAGCTCCATCACAATTCATAAATCAACTGAAAAGGATGAAATCACACCTAAATTCATGGTGTCTGCAATCCAGTAGTCATGCCCAGACCACAAATAAGCTTTAAGTTTTCTTTGAGTCACAGCAGTTGCATTGGTTTCATTCAGAAACTTCCTCGGGAAAATGAATCTAAGACCCAAATTCATTACTCTTCTTAGTACCAGAGGATTCAAAAGCATAAAAGAAAATAATATAAGCTACAGACTAACCTGGAACAAGGACATGCTTCACTCAACTAGTAAATACTCAACCAAGGTTATCTAAGGTGATCACAAACCATATGGCTTTTACCATGGAAAACTTCTTTCTGCTGGGTGATGCTGTACAGAAGGGAGGCTGCTGAGTATTTAGGAAAAGAAGGCAAAAAGGTTCTTACACTTCAAAATCTACAGAGCAAAACTGAATACATCTTGTACACAAAGATAAGAATTTGGGTTTATTCTAAGTAATGTTTTAACAGCTTGTCATGTTTTAACCCCGACTGGTAACCAAGCACCACGCAGCCGCTCTCTCATTCTTCTGAGAGTGGGATGGGGGAGAGGGTCAGAAGAGCAAAAGTAAGAAAAGTTGTCGGTTGAGATAAAGACAGTTTAATAGGTAAAGCAAAAGCCATGCACACAAGCAAAGCAAAACAAGGAATTCATTCACCACTTCCCACAGGCAGGCAGGTGTCCAGCCATCTCCAGGAAGGCAGGGCTCCAGCACGTGTAATGGTCACTTGGGAAGGCAAACGCCATAATGCTAGATGTCCCCCCTTCTTCTTCTGCTGCTAGCTTATATATATTTAGCGTGATGTCCCATGGTATGGAATATTTCTTTGGCTAGTTCAGGTCATCTATCCTAGCTGTGTCACCTCCCAGTTTCCTGTGCCCCTCCAGCCTTCTCACTGGCAGGGTCCAAGAAACTGAAAAGCCCTTGATTTAATATAAACATCACCTAGGAACAACCAAAACTGTCAGTGTGCTATCAACGTTGTTCTTCCATCAAATCCAAACCACAGCACTGCACCAGCTGCTAAGAAGAAAATTAACTCTATCCCAGCTGAAACCAGGACACAGCTTAATATGTTGTCCAGACTATTTAATACAGAAAAGCGTCATTATCTATACAACTAAAACTGTTATTCCAACAACTACTTAGACACTCCTAGTGTCCCTGTTGTCTGGTGTGGTGCTCACATCTAAGAAACTTCCTTTGGGATCTGAGAGTCAACACTTAGTCTTTCCTTGAGAAAAAGAGTGGGGAAAGGAGGTTAGTAATGAGCTGACAGTACCCTGCCCTCTCTGTTAAGAAGAGAGGAGAATTAAGACAATTGTGGAGGCTTCTTCCTCTTACTAAGAGAAACATGATGCTGGTGTCAAAGCTTTCTTTCTCTTTAATCACAGGGTCTGCTTATGGTTATTTTTCTGTTTTCATGGCACACTTTGCTTTTTTTTCATTGGTTCCAGGTTGAAGTTTGAAAGTTGCCCCCAGCCTCCCCAGCCCTGTTACACCAAGAGGCTGTTTGTTGCACAGTGGTTCTCTAGGGCTGTCAGACCTTACCACACAGGGTATTCCCAGGGCTCACGCTAAAACACATCAGGCAGCAGCCACTGACCAACCACTGCACAGCTGTTAAACCAAGCCCCAGCCAGCTCAGGCTGTGGCAACTACAGACAAGTCCAAAGACCCTGCACTGCTGCGTCAGTACAAAGCCTGACTCCTTCTCCTGGTAATGGCAAAAATCAAGTGTATTGAGCTCAAGGATGAGGCAAAAGTGTTCAGACATGCACCTGATGATAAGCATCCATTCCCACACATAAGCATCTAAACACTTTACAGAACCCAGTGACTGCTCTTGCCATCTGGGAGATGGGCAGAGCATGTCAAAGTGTTGACTAAGTCTATTATATCGTTCAATTTGGAATATCTGAAAACGAAAATCTAACTCAAACACTGAGAGCGAAAGTCAAGGTTCCAAAGTTGATACCAGAGCGGATACCAGCAACTTGAGGACAGGTTTGTTTCTTTATTCAGGATGTAGGTTCATGCAGAATAGAATCAGAACTCTAATTTCTGGAAAAGTAATTTCGAAAATGTGTGTCAAAAATATGTACAAATTTTATTCACACTCAACAGGTTCTTGAAAACCTTGAATTCAAGGTGTTGAAAATAAAAAACATTATTATAGGTAAAATATCTACAGTCAGGATAACAATCTATTTACTGCCTTTAGATGGCATATAAATGCAGTTCCAGTATGTTGTCCTTTTGGTGGTAATCCAGAATAACTCACAACATATTTGCATTTACACTGAGACAACCAAAAATTGCTTTTTTTATTATATGCGTTGCTTCAGTTCTAGAAAGTTTGGAAGGCAGTGATACTTGCAATGTTCAGGAAGGAGCTCTTCCATTCACAGAGTGATAATTCTCTTTTACCCATCTGGGTGTTACTATAATTTTATGAAGATTCTAATTTAATTTCGTTCATTTTCCTTTAAGATATCAAATTAAAGCTTTATTTCTGCTTCTAACTCTACCAAAGTAAAAGCAATAGAAAGTAACTCCAGATCACACTAAAATAAAAGAGACTTTTGGTAAAAAAGATAATTCTTCCCCCCCCACCCCCACCCCCACCCCCCTTTATTATTTTTTTTTTTTAGTTGCCAGTTATTTAGGCCTGGAGTCCTTCCAAAACTGAGTCATAGATGCATTATGTTAAACTCAGTTGCAGCACACATAATTTCATCTTACTTTTCCCTATATCCTAAGCTCTCATTTGAGGAAGAACAAGAAGTTTAATTAAATACGTATTGAGACTCTCCTCCACAATGTCAGCACAGAATGGTGATAAATGCCAGCAATATGGCTATTCCTTTAATCTCTTTGTTTTTCAGCTGCCAAGATAAAAGTCCCTCAAACTAATGTTTAGAGACAGCAACCAAGTACCTTATGACTTTTATGTATCTTTAAAATTACATGTACATAATTATACACATAATTATTGATTTTTGTGTGTGTGCATATTGAAATACAAATCTGTATATATTTATATGTAAATATATATATATATAAGCCTTAGGGAGGTGTGTTCACTTGAAAATAACAGAACTTCCTTGTAACAGACTTAAATATAATAAAATGTCTTTCCTCTACCACAGAAACTGAAAACAAACTATACTTTCAGTAAAAAAAACCCCTTAATTTACAGTTCAGTCACTGAGACAGTGGGGTTACTGTGTGTATAAAAGGAATAAGGAATTAGAAATACATTTTCCATACTGTGCTTTCAGCTCTCTGCATTTATGTAATTTAAAAGTTTGCATATTTATTCATTTGGTTTGAGATTCTTACCTACAATTAATCCATTAGAAAGTTCAGGTTCAGCATTCTAGGCTTTATAATCACTGAAACAGCAATACTCGACCATTAGACCAAATGTTATTTCAAATATAGGTCTTGTAAGTCTCCCCTTCAAAGAGTAGGAGAAAGGAAGCTTCAGGTGGCTGGCCTTTTCCACACTTCTGTCTCTCCCTTCTCACTTACCTTTTCTTCTCCTACCCTGAAAAGAGGGATTCGGTCTTCAGAACAGATTAAGTACTCACTTTCTGCTTTTACAAATGAAAGGAACCTCAATAGCCGGTATAAACTAAATGCCTTTTTTTTAGTCAATATGATCAAAAACTAACTGAAGATGTGACTACTACTGTAAATGGGTCATTCTGTCTAATCACTGCAGGCATAACCTGGACCTCTTCATTAATCTCCATTTAGATAAGAAGTAGGGTGCAAAAGTGTTTTCACACTAAAATGTTTATTCTTCTGTCAAGTTATAGTACTGTTGCATGTATTATTTAACATCACTTTTACACAAAAAAATGAACTCTGATTGTTTATTTCCTTCACTTAGTAAGTACTCACATCCTTATAATACTGAAGAAAGCAATTATTTAAATTGTTATACTATGCATTCCTTTGTTTCAGAATCTTACATATTACATAGTTTATCTTCACAACAGTGTTATAAAAAACAGGGTTCGAATCAGTGTTATGATATGTTATAACTTTACAGTGGCACTGTTGTAAGAATGCACAGTTGATAAAAAACCATGGAAGTCTTAAAATTATATACATGTAAATTCTTCCTCAGCCCACCATAACCTTTTCATTACAGTTTATTCACAAGGAATATATATGTCAACATTTCTATTCGTTTTCTGGAGACTGAAATTAGAATTCAGACATATTCAGCAAAAGCATGAATGACAAAAAATATAAATATATGAAAAAAAGTGGAAAGAGATTAGTAGTTCAGTGTAAGCCTGTAATCAATAATATCAGGTTATCTGTGAGATGTGGGGAAACAAAATATGTCACTCTAGCTTTTATCAGGGCTTGACCATTTTGAAACTGCCAATATTTATACCTAAGCCTTCCCTGAAACACAGTGGAGCCTAGTTCAAAAATAGTTACAATTCAATAGCACAAACTGCAAGAACCTAGGACAGAAAGAAATTAAGCTTTTGACAAAATGCATGAAAAATAAGCTGTGATATTATTTAAAATTTCAAAAAAACTACCATGAGGGAAAAAACTTACTGAAAGGGCATTTTATATGTCATACTTCAGTCAAAAATTCTAGTTTCAGCCTCACCAGTATGCAACTGTGCAACCCATTACAGAATCATAGGATGACCAAGGTTGGAAGGGACCTCTGGAGGTCACCTGGTCCAACTGCTCTGCTCAAACGGGGCCGCCTAGAGCAGGCTGCCTGGGACCTTGACCAGATGGCTTTTCAATGTCTCCAAGGATGGAGACTCCACAGCCTCTCTGGGCAGCCTGTGCCAGTGCTCAGTCACCCTCACAGTGAGAAGGTGTTTTCTGATTTTTAGATGGAACCTCCTGGGTTTCAGTTTGTGCCTCAGGTCCTGTCTCTGTGTACCTGACTCATGTGCACCTTGGACCCCCAGCAGCCAGGACTGCTAGGTCCTTTTTTCTGCCAAGCTGCTTTCCAGCTGGTCGGTCTCCAGCATATACTGATGCAGGGGGTTGTTCCTCCCCCAGTGCAGGATGTTGCACCTGTCCTTTGTTGAACTTCCTGAGGTTCCATTTCTTCAGCCTGTTGAGGTCCTTGTGGATGGCAGCATGACCCTCTGGCCTATCAGCCACTCCTCACAGTTTTGTACAATCAGCAAACTTGCTGAGGTTACACTCTGTCCCATCATCCACATCATTAATGAAGGTGAACAGGAATTCCCTCAGTATTGACCTCCGGGCTACATTGCTGTTTACTCACCTCCAGCTAAGCTTGTTACCACTGATCACAACCCTCTGGGCCCACTTCTTCAGCCAATTTTCAATCCAGTTAGTTGTCCGCTTATCCAGCCCATACTTCATCAACCTCTCTATGAGGATGTTATGAGAAACATTTGTTGAAAGCCTTTCTGAAGTCTAGGTAGCTGATAACCACTGCTGTCCCCTCATCTACCTAGCCAGTCATTTCATTGCAGAAGGTTGTAAGGCTGGTCAAGCGTGACTTTGCCTCGGTGAATCCATGCTTACTTCTCAGAGTGAACTTCTTGTCCTTCAAGTGCTGGGAATGGTTTCCAGGATTAGTTTCTCCCTCACCTTCCTAGGGGTTGAGGTTAGGCCGACCAGTTTGTACTTTTCTGGGCCCTCCTCATTGATCTTTTTGATGACAGGAGTGGTAGTTGCTTTCCTACAGTTTTCATTCAGCCCTTCCAATTGCCATGACTTTTCAAAGATAATAAAGAGCAGCCTCACAATGGCATCTGCCATCTCACTCAGCACCCATGAATGCATCCCATGAGGCCCCATGAACTTACATATGACAAGCTTGCCTAAGTATTCTCTGACCTGATCCTCTCTCACCAAGCGTGAGTCTTCCTTCCTCCAGCTCCAGACTTCCCCCCCCCCCCCCCCCCCCCCCCCCCCCCCTTCCCCCCCCCCCCCCCCCCCCCCCCCCCCCCCCAGGCTCCAGGGCCTTGGATTTCGGATGGCTGGTTCTACCAGTGAAGACTGTGGTGAAGAAAGCATTCAGTACCTTAGCTTTTTCCATGCTCTGCATCACCAGAGCCCCTGCCACATTCATCAGTGGACCCACATTTTCCCTAGTCTTCCTTGCTGCTTATGTACTTACGGAAGTCCTTCTTGTTGGCCTTCACATCTGTTGCCAGCTCCAGCTCCAGGCAGCCTTTGGCTTTCCTAATTGTATCACTGCATGTTTGGACAGTGTCTCTATATCCATCCCAAGTTACTGTCCCTGCTTCCCCCTTCTGTATACTCCCTTTTATGTTTGAGTTTTACCAGGAACTCTTGTTCATCTGTGCAAGCCTCCTGGCTTTTTTGCTTGACTTCCTGATTGTTGGGATGGATGAGGTGATCTTTGAATATCAACCAGCTTTCTTGGACTCTTCTCTCTAGGGCCTTATCCCATCAGACTTTTTCAAGCAGGTTTTTCAATAGGCCTGTCTGGTCTCCTGAAGTCCAGCCTTGTGATCTTACTTTTTGCCTAGGTCCCTTGTCTTGGGATCCTGAACTCCACCATCTCATAGTCACTGTAGGCAAGGCTACCTTCAGCCTTCACATCCCCAATGAGTCCTTCTTTGCTTGTATGTGTGAGGTCCAGCAGATCACCTATCTTGTTGATTCCTCTGTCACTTGTGTCAGGAATTTATCATCAATGCCCTCCAGGCACCTGAGTGGGTAAAATGTCCATGAGGACAAGGGAGTGTGAATGTAAGGCTATTTCTGCATGTAGAAGGTATCATCTACTTTCTCCTCCTGATGGCCTATAGCAGATGATACCCAGTATGTCACACATTTTGATCTGCTTTTAAATCCCTAGACCAAGAGCTCCAGGCATTTCAGCTTCTGTCTCACATGAACGGCAACTCCATCACTTTGTCTTCCCAGCCTGTCCTTCCTGAAGATCCTGTACCCCTCAGCTACAGCACTCCAGTCATGAGCTGCTCTACTGTGTCTTCATGATCCCAACAAGATCATAGCAGTGCAACTACACACAGATCTCTAACTCTTCCTGTTTACCTTCCCTCCTAGTGCTCCTTTGTGGCTCAGGGTCAGTTGTCCCAGGTGCTCTGCTTGAAAGCACACCCAGCTCCTCCTCAGCTTTGAGGGCAGTGAACCAGTTCAGATGAAGCAGAAGCCTTCCTCTTGGTGCCAGGAGGAACCTGTTTCTAGCATTCACCTTCCTCAGAGCTTCCACTTGCCATTCTTCTGGCACAGGTTCAGTAGCTGAGCTCCACAGAAGGAACACTGTGTGCTATCAGCTACACAACTTTTTACCATGCATAGGTCTCCTCAGATGTTTTGCATACCAATGGCGATGCTGGCTGCCTTTAATGGCTAATGAGTCACTGCATAGCTAACTTACATTAGGTAATAGGGCAATAGACCATATTGTTCTGTTTATATTCTGTTTTGTCATTGAAATGAATGTTAAATGATGTTTAGAGAAAAAAAAACAAACAAAACCAAAAACAGGTCAGGTTTCAAACTCACCTGTTTTATAGGTAGCTCCATTTGCATGCAAGTAGAACAATACCTAAGGATTCAGACCACAAAATTTAGTAAGTAAACAGCTAATGAAAGTAAAAATTCTTCTAATGTTTCCAGATCAGTAATGTTCCTACCCATAAGACTACAGAAGAAAACCAAGCATTAAGTATCCTAAGTAGCATATTTATTTTCAGACATCTTATTTAACAAATGTACACTGAATGACTTATTGGAAAGTATTTCCTGTACTTATGTATTTGAACTGAATCAAGTGCAAAACTAATGGCTCCAGTTTATCCCTGGAGCTGAACTGAAGCAATGTCTCCCCACTATGTTAAATACTTTCCAAACAGAACAGATTAGTTCTCTACTTTCCATAGTTAAAAAGTCATTGTATTTATACCAAGTGGAATATGAATGAGGAAATAAAGTAATAATTACAACATTAATATATTTATTATTCTAGCTCCCCTGACATCCTCTGTGCTGATCTTCAGGCCACAGTGTTTCTTTCCATTCTAAATAGGCAGACAAATCCTCATGGGCACACTTGTGTTCAAGTTTCAAAAAGAATAAGGATAACACATATCAATGCTCTATGTATGGAAATATTTCTTGTCACACAAAATGGATCTTTTCACTGTCTGACTGTCAACCCCTTCCTGATCAAACCAGACAACACCAGCTTCTGCTGCTTTTCCAGACTCTTGGCAGGCTCTCCACACATCTGCACATCTTGCATTAACAAGTACACAGATTCCAAAGCTGTCAGTGGATGGAAATAATTTTGAAATCCAGAGTGAATACAAATGCATTCCCCGTAAAAAGCTTTTATTTCTGTGTCAAGTGGTAGAGTTGCTAGTACAGAAGCTTCCATTTTACACTTTCCCATTTCCAACAACATCACAGAAGACTGGAAATGTCCCAACAGTAAATGGATGTCGGATTTTTTAAAGTGCTTTGTGTATCAAATAAACAATTGGGCAAAAAAAATAATCATTTTTTTTTCTTAGGATATTTTTTTACATACAAATAAATATAAGAGGGGGAGTAAAATATCTTGTACTGCTTTTTCTTTCCTTCTTTTCAAAGGAAAATGTCAAAAAAACCCACCCTGCTTCGGTTTATTTATAATACAGTGTCATATGGGAGTGCTTTCAGTAGCTACAGATTACAGTATACAGTATTGGTGAAGTAATACAATCTATCCATTCCTTATTATATCTCACCTTCCTAAAAAAGTTACAGCATTAAAGTTCACTATTAGTTTGGTTTGGAATCCATTAGTCTGAACTAGTTGTTTATTCTGGATGCTGCAAAACTGTGATCTCACATTTGTGATGTGAGATTGACATCTTGACAACTGAGCAGAATTTCATAACATTTCTACCACAATTGGTCTTTTTAAATAAAACCAGATTGCCTTTAGAATAAATTTATTTTGAGCAAAATTTAACAGTTTCCAAATTTTTCCACAGAATAATAAGCTAAATTGCCAGACTTTTAACGCTAGATTGCCAGACTTTTAACTGTTACCTTAAGAAAATTACAACATCAATAAAAAAACCCCAAACAAATAGCTAGAAAGAGATAAATATTTGCTGATTTTACCAACACCAGGAAACACACAATGTTCTGCAACTTGTTTTTTCAGCAGTTGGATAAAAAGCATTCTCAGAGAGGAAAAAGCCACTGCTGCTGGATCCTTTGGAGTGCAGCCCTACTAACAGCTGAACGCTTTAGTGGAGGGGTCTCCTAAAGCTGTGCCTGGCCAAAAGCAGCTGTCTGGGAGTCAGATGCAATGGAGCCCTTTAAATGATCAGCAAGCAGATGGGTAGTACACTGACCTTGACCTCAGTGACCAAACCTGAGCACTTTGTTTAGCTGTGAGCAGCCCAGAATGAAATGCCAAGCCGTTATGC
This sequence comes from Falco naumanni, assembly GCF_017639655.2. Taxonomy (NCBI): domain Eukaryota; kingdom Metazoa; phylum Chordata; class Aves; order Falconiformes; family Falconidae; genus Falco; species Falco naumanni. The sequence goes on from NC_054054.1 coordinate 62,889,389, forward strand.
ATCCTGAGTATGCAAATCCCTTGGAACATTATAATAGAGATAGATATGTCAGCAACACAATTTGGGTGAAGAGAGCTTTTCTAGATTATGCATTTTGCTGCAGGCATAACAAATGCATTCATTAATGAGACGGCAATACAGGACTGTGAGAAAAACAGTGTCAACAAAACTCAACTGGCTTTTGCTTAAAGCCTTAAGAGAGGCAAGTGTCAGCCAAACCCTCAACCCAGGCCGAACTACTGAATGTTGCCTGCATGAAAAAAAGGCTGCTTGACCTACTTTTATCTTTTGGATGAAAAATAGAGGTTTCTGTCTGCTGATGGCTGTTGCACTTCCAAAATAGCAGGAATCAAGCAACTTTTATTTCTCCTAAAAATAGCTGTGCCAAATCTGTCCTGGATGATGAAGGCTGAATTACAATGTAACCCAAGGAAATCATGAGTTTTCCACTGGCCCTTGATTAGGAAAAGCCACAAGTTACTTAGATGCCACGTGGCGTAAGGTGAGCCTAAACAATAAGAACAACAAATAAGTTCACCAGGACACCCGTATCTGTGGATATAAGAACATATTTGTAAAACTTATAAACATATTTGTAAACAAATAGAACTGCATATTGAGCATTTGATGACATTTTCTCTTTCCAGTTAGGGTGCAGTGTGGTGAGGGGCAGTGATGCCAGGAACATCCTGTGCATATAGCAGGTGGCCTCAAAAAGGTGTTCAGTTTTAAAATACTAAATTTATGACTTAGCTTCTGTAGCTATTCTTAATTGTCTTAATTGCCCTTCACATTTCTTATAAGGTTCTTTTTTCTTTGCACAATAAATGTTTTTTTCTGACAAGCAAAAGGTCATAGTACAGTAGTGATGGCATAACACAACAGACAGGCTATACTCTTAAGAGCACAGTATCATTCAGATGTTTATTCCTGCATGACTTCTTCATTCAAGCTTCAATATAAAAGTATGAAAGTTTCAAGATTATTTAACAATCCCTGATATGTCACAATGCTCATTGATGGAGATGGTACCTGCTCAAAGCTCAGGGTTTCACTGAGATGCTCAATGGAGGGGATAAGCTAACATACTCTTAGGCGGCAGCTGAACTCCTGTAAGCATTGACAAAAAACCAGTAACGTCAGATTTCATTTCAACTTCCAGTCCAAAACAGAAAGAGTTAATCTGGAAATCATATTGTTGTTTACACTGTGTAATATACTATGTTGTTTAATAATTCCTGCAATACTGTTCCTTGGAGACTCAAATAATGAGCTGATAAAGTTGGGTTTTTTTTCAGAAAAATATAGTTTCTTCCTCTGAGTACCTTACTATCTTCAGAACAAGATGGGTCATAGCGTGAAACAAAATTAAAACATAGAAGAGGGGTTAAGAAAGGAAAAAGACAGAACACAGTCAAAATAACAACAGCATTGTTTTAACTGGGGCATATTAGCTTACCATATGCCCAGTTTTGGATGAAAAATAATTTCCACTGGGAGAAAAAATTACTCAGAGTCATTGTATCTGAAGCCACCTGGCACAGAAGGAGAGCTGCAGACCTAATAGATTCACCATTTATTGAGGCTAAACACCAAATCTTTTAGGTGGCTAAGTAAAATAAATCTATAAAGCAAAGATAAATTATTTCCTCTACCGGTCAGTGCGTAGCATGCTTCATTACTTTTATTAACATGCCAAAATGAGCACATGACATGGAAGTGGTTTGAGGAAAATTACACTGTTATACAACTACAGATCTGTATCCACTGATAGATATCCAAGAATAATTTTGTTGAAGTTAATCAGCATTACAAGATAAAATAATGAGTTTATAATTAATTCAGTAAAATCTCTGGATTTGAGACTATTCCTTTACTTTATTCATAGAGACAGACTATGATTACTCTAGAAATTCAAGGTTTTATCTAGCTCTTGGTCACAGTGTTTCTGTATGGTGTCTCCTAACATTAAAAATACAGCATGGAAAATCAGAAAAGCAGATCTAAGCTATCTGCAGCAATTATAAAAGATAATGCAAGGGCTATCTCTCTATTCCTACAGCTCCTTGTGTATGAGAACAATTTCTGGTTCATAACTAAGAAGACTCTTTACCTTCAATGTACATTTCAGGGGAATGTCGTATATCAAAATAAAACTTTTATTGTAGACTCTCCCAATTCAGCAAAAAAAAAAGAGAAGTTCAGATGGAAATGTTGGGCTCAGATCCTTCAATCTTTTGTTGCTGGACCAAATAAGTCACCATTTTTTACCTTGGGGCACAGACTTTCTTTCCTCATAGACTTTGCTCCTCAAAAAACCGCATTATAAAACTATATAGTTTCTCCTTGCCAAGGGATTTGGCACATTAGATTACAATTAAAAAAATACAATAAACTCATGAGGCAATAAAAATGCCATAGAAGCTTGTATAAACTAAGCTAACAAGCAATAAAGCAAATCAAGTTTAAGTATAAGAAAGGAGTTTTGCTGCCAGTAAAGGAAGAATTTTATTGAAAAGTATATATAGTCATCTGCACATTCATACTGTTGAAATGGTGAATGTTCTTTAAAGGGCAGTACAGTTTTTTAATTCGGTGTTTGAGATCAGCAGACATATTGGAAGGATTTTTGAACTGCAGGTAACATACAGCTGCCTTTAGGCAGCAAAAATATTCCCAGGTAAGTGAGACAATTTGGTTAGTAGCTGATCTGATTTTTTTCCTTAACACATCAGGAAACTACTATAATAGAAAATGGAGGTAGATTACATAAACAAATACCTTAGAACTCCCATTTTGAAAAAGAAAGCAAGAACATACCCACACACACACTTCCCTGATCCTTTCAGCCTTAAAAAAAATCCTCCTATGTGGAGCATTTGTACCAATGCTAATGCTTCTGCTTCTCCTCCTTTCTCTTTGCCTTATGAAACAGGGAGATACATGTAGGCTCCCTTTCATGACGCTTGCATGCATGGTGGGGGTAAACTGAATCCAACGTCAGGATTTAGAAATCCTGCTCACCAGCTTGAGGGTAGCGTTGGGCTGGGCTGGGCTGGCAGAGCCTCTGAGCTCGAATCCAATCCCTGACACACTTCCAGTTCTCCAACTGCAAGCTGACTGCTGGCACCAGCAGCTAACCCTAGGTGCTATAAATGGACATATTTGGCTGATGATAGGCTGCTGTGCACAAAGGGATGAAGGCAAGGGACATCAAATTTATTTTTTGTTATTGGTTGATACTGCCCTTTTAGCCTAGATAAAGATTTATGTAACTGCATAGCTCATTGCTTTGGGATAGAGTAGAAATAGTATGCAATTTCCTCCTCAGCTCTTTCTCTTGGAGTTCAATATTAAAGGATAATGGGTACTTAGAAATACACAAGTAATACCTAAGATTCAAAATAAGGTTCACCATTAACAGGACATCAATTATTTTTCTTAAAAGGCAGTATCTAAATAGTGCTGTCAACAACATTGAATAAGACCTGAATTCCCATTACATGTACCATTACATGAAAAATGGGGAAACACTTACACTGGAGAACACATATGTGTTTGAGAATATTTGTTCTTTCAGTTTTGCTTGAAAAAATATCAAATTAAGCTTCTATTTCTGTAGGTTGTTGTGCACTTCTGTTTAAAAGTCAAAACACTACATCTGTTTATGTGGCCAGCCTTCTGAGTTTGAATCAGATTATTAGTGATTTCAACATCTTAATATTATAGCTATATAATGTGTGTTCTTGTTATGCCTTTTGAACAGAGAGGACTTTGAAATAGCTTTGTTTACCCTGGCTTAATTGGGTGGATGCCCAGTTCTTCAAAGAGGGCAGTGAGTACTGTTTCTGCTGTCAATTCTTTACGTCTGGAACACCCCCGCACATCTCAGTTTGCCATCAGAGGCACAAACCATCCTTGTAAGGTAGGAACTGTCTACATGGGCAGTAAGAAATGCTGTTACTTTTAGGAGCTGAAAACCTCTGCAAGTAAACTGAACTAACTCCCACCTCACAGCAGACAGAATTGATTTTGCTTTTTCTTTCCTACCTCTGTTGACAGTGAAAATATGCTTTGCCAGAAATACTATAAATAACCCTACATGGGCAAGGGTCTGTAGGTAGCCAGATCTCCTTCCTGTCAGTGAGTGCCAAAACTAGGTGAAAGCTAAGCTTTGAAAAAAACAGTCTCCACGCAAACAGGAATAGCTCTGAGATGCTCTGAATTTTATTCCAGCTTATGTGGGAGAGGTCTTCTATGCATCAATCACTGTCAACCAAAAGCAACCTGACTCCAAACAGCATGGCACTGTGCTATGTTACTTGTTTCTGTGACTCTGCATGTTTGCCAATGTATTTGCAGGCATACCTATGTGTATAATGTTACCTTACCATCAATTCACTATCCTAAGACGACTCATGAACATCTACAGCTACCAGCTTGAGATGAGATGGGCTTATTCAACTATGCTAGTAGATGCCAGTATGTAAAGAATTACCAGATTATAATAGCAGCCCTGTATCTTCAATCACAATGCAAGTGTAGCATCCTGGGTTGTCCATGGCCTTTGACTGCCTTTCTCAAGTAGACTTACAAAGGTGCTGAGGAAAAGAACAAGGTGTTGAATCTGAGTGGTCTTGATGAAAAGAAGTAATTACCTTTTCCATTTTTTATTTTTATGTTTTAATATTTTTAATTAATATTTAAAATTCTGTGTCTTCAGCAGTTTGGTATGTAATGCTGAAGTACAAAACTGGGAGTATTGAAAGATAGCCTTGGTTCAGTGTCTTCTGGAACTCAAGTACATTTTTCTGATATGATTAAGGAACAGATAGACTAACAAGTTACCCTTGGGTACAGGAGTGTGAACATTAACTCATGTCAACTGCTGTCATTTCTGTGTACATGCTCCTACCTGACGTTAAATGAGAAATGCTCCCAGGTAACTTAAGTCTGGGTAACAACAGAGAACCAAGAATCGTCACATTTATCATACAAGTTAAGTGGAAGAAGCTCACACTGAAGCTTGTGTTTCAGTCATTATCTGTTTATGCCCCTTCAATACTTTTAAAGTGTTACAACTATTTTAAGATCTGTGCATGCCTTCAGCCTAGTGACTAAGGTTGTGAAAGGCAAAATTCGGGTGCCTAAAGGCCACCTGAGTTTGAGATCTTACTAACAAATCAGGACCCTGGACCTGTTCTGAGCAGAGATTAACTGTTACTGATTTTATTAATTTTTCAATGATTACACTAACTGCTGCACTCACAGCATTTGAAGACCACAGATAAAATCATTTCAGCAATGCCATTTGGCAATTCACTAGGTCTATTCACAACTGTTTGGTTGACTTCACTGAGTTTGCAAAGTTTATTCATAGTTGCTACAATACAAATCTGAATACTTCTACCTAAAAAAAAAAACGCTTTAAAATTTATCCAAATGTCAATTGTTTCAGCCAGAAATTCAGGAAGCCTTCATAATTCTCTTGAATGGCATGATAGGAGGCCATATCTCTGGAGTATAATTTTTTCTTTATTATTCGGTTTTGTTCTGCTTGTAGTGTGTGTCTTTTAACTTAGCCTCAACATTTGGAAGATGATTGCTGAAATTGTAAACAAATGTGCCCTGAAAGGCTTTGAGAAAAAACTTTGCAAAGTACCATTTCTATTGAACAGCAAAGAGTATAAAACAACTTTTTGTATTTGTGGACTTACACTTCAAACCACTTGGAGATTTAAGAGATTGTATCTAAACAGTTGGACAGAAAATGCATCAGATTTTCTACCTTACCTTTTCCTGACTCCTTTCTAAAGACTCTTCGCTTATATTAAATAGAAATGGCAACTGGGTTTTGAGACAGTAATACAATAACATTAATATGTGGGTGAAAATTTGTTGGAGTAATTTTAATTTAACATGACATGCTTATGTGTTTACATTACTGACTGCCAAAACTGGTTGAAAAATAAAAGAATATTGTGTTCTCAAAGCATTCCACATGCCTGCCAAAAAAACACCCAACTATTTTATTTTGGACAATCTTATCTAAGCTGCAGCCTTTTTGCAAAAGGACCAGCTTCTGGTTTATAGAGACTCACCCCATCTTGAACCATTGAGGTTAAAAGTTATTGAATTTGGGACAGTATCATATGAACTAACACTATATAGTTGAACTGTCCTCTGTTCAACACTAATTTAAGTGGATCTTTATCATCATCTAGTGCCATTGAGAATGGCAGACAGAACAAGCAATAGAAGATGGACAATAAGAGAAAAAGGGTTCAGAAGAATAAAAGCTGGAGCAATTACCATGAAGAGAATGAGGAGAAAGGAAAGTGACACGGGAAATGCATTAGCGAGTCGGAAATTGAGGGAAAAATCATAAGCATGAATAGATGAATTCATTGTACTCTTGAAGGAAGAATAGGTAAAGATAAGAGTTAGAGTTTAGTAGTAAGAATATTGGAAAGAAGTGGCCTCTGATGGGAAGATGAAGAGATTGCAGTAAATAGGGGAAAGGAAGAACAAGTCAGGGAAGTTTGGTCAGCACAAGAACGGGAGTTCAGGAGGATGTGCAAAGCATGAAACTGTTCACATCAAAGGACTTCATCATCTTTTGATCTGAGAACAGTCTTAGGAGACCAATAAAGAATTATGCTGGATTGACATGATTAATAACTAGAACTTGAAATTGTATTCTTGCCCTGTTCTGATATTTTGCATATTCTTTCATGCCAAAAAAATGTATAGACTTCTTCACTTTTGACAAGAGGCCATTTTGATTTGCTGAACCATACTCTTAGGATAAAAAAATGAAATCATAATATATGTCCAATAAAATTTTGTTGCTTTTGCAACTTTTTTTGTGTGTTACCCAGTGGGGTTAATAAAATGCAGTGTCTTTTTCTCTCCAGAAGTATTATAAGGGAAGTGCAATAAATTTCCTTTTTCCCAGTATCCCAGTTTCTGTCAGGAACTATCAAAATCAAATAAAGAGAGACCAAAGCATGGTAATTAAACAACATCCCATTTTTCTAAGCAGTCTCTGCAGAGATAGTTGATGGTAAAATTTGGAAGACTGACACTGCAAGTGCTGTGTATTTTCCATGGGCAAGGAAGACTGTTGCTGCCTCCAGGGCTTTCACACTGTTACAATTCTTAAGGAACTCAAATCTAGAATTAGAAGTTTAATTTACATATTACATGTTGATAATATTATCTAAAATACTTGATTACCTTCAACAGCATTTTTTTATGGCTCATAGTTGTTAAGGCAGGTGCATAGGACTGTTTTCTGTCTGATACCACCATAGTCCTTCAATAATAATTCTCTTAAATTCTTCTCACTCTTGGTTTTTCTTTTGAAACTCACCAAGGCTAATAGGAGCACTGTTAAAGAATTCCAGTACTATTCATCTGGCATTTTTTCCTGATACTTAAATTCTCTTAAACTACAAGTTGGTGAGAGACAAGTCTTCCTGGGTTTTGTGTACAGGTGGATTTAATTGTGATTAAAATAATTTGGGAATTTATACACGCTTTATATAGTATTATCTTTTATCTTGAATGCATCATTAGAAGTCTGTCATTATCTAAGTTTATTTTCACTTCATTATTTTCATTTTTTCCCCTAGGCTTAGATTCTTTCAAATTTCTGTAAATTCCAGGGTTCACTTCCAGATTTTTCAAAAAGTGTCTGCAAATAATATCAAATTCAGGGCTTTTTGAAACCTAGGTATCTTTGCCTAAAATGCAAGCATATTTTTTTTTCCCCTCATGGATCATCTATATTTTCTTGTCTATTTAGTAGACTAGTTTGGAAATAGATATTTAATTATTGTTGTGAATAAGTGTGCTCTACTATCTTGCTTCTAGTTTACTTTAAACCCACCCAAGCTGTTTTAGTCAACATGCCTCCAAGGGAGTTTCAACATCTCACTATTTGCATATACAAAACCAGCACCAATAATCACTAAAAGTATCTCATATTCCTTTAAAATAATCTCTCAAGTGGAGGTAGGTGACTAAAATGCAGTTATATCATCAGTCGTGGCTGCCTAACTGGATAAGTGAAGTACAGAACCAACTACAAGTTTACCTTTTGGTTACGAAGGAGCTTACAGTAGCAGTCCTGCTCTAAAGACTTCTTATATATTTCAGTTTCTCTGATTTCTTATGTTGCTGTGTATGTTATGATTTACTGCCATACAGAAATACAGAAGCTGCAAGAGTCACTCACCATGCACACTGTTGGTTAAAATTAACTTATCAAAGATGCAAGGCACCTTGGTCTCCTGAATGATGCTATAGCTTGTCAGAGAATTCCCCTGGCTCCTGTCTAACATGCTTCCACACTTTGTGTTAATTACAATGAAAGACCTACTGGGCCTTTTGGGGCATTCCTGTATAAAGCACGGGCAATGTGTTTGAAAAACTTGGATTTCATTTCTGATCTGCCTGTATAACATAAATGGTTTGGTTCATTATTCTAATACCCCTTTTATCATTCCGTAACCTTGCACACTGCACCAGGTACTATGCTTAAACATATTTGCCAGATGTGTCATTTATTAGGAAAATCCGGGGGGGGGGGGGGGGGGGGGGGGAGGGGGAGGGGGGGGGGGAGGGGGGGGGGGGGGTGAGCTCTCTCTTTATTTTCGAAAGTTTGAAAGTAGAAGAATCAAGCAAGTTCTCATAAGAAATAAAAACAATTGGGATTACATCTTGACAGAACAGAAAACTGCATAAAGATAGGATAAAATTATTATACTTCTTCCTTATCCCACTGGTTTAGAAAGAAAAGCACAGAACAGTATAATTGGAGTGAGCACTCAACGTTTTGGTGAATGTTTACACGTTTGTTTTGGTACAAGACAGGCACACATTTTCTGTCATTTAACTCTGGAAACCAATCTACATTTGCATTGCTGTTCAGGCTCAGGAATGCATTTGATGTGAATGTCCTAGTCATATCTACTTAACTGTTCCTTAGCTCATGTTGTGGCGCAGTCTTGAAATACGCAGACTGGATTTCTTACGGATAAAGTAAAACTAGAAGATGAAGTTCAGATGCACACATTACGTACTTCATCTGGTCATTTAGGTCATGGAACCAAACCAAAGCTAATCTGAAGTAAATCCTCCTCAAAACCTGGATAATATGGACATCAGGACATGAAGCACAAAGTGTTTCACCCTGTAAATCCACTCTGCTAGCTCCACACTACTGCTTGAACTTCACACAACCTCAAAGTCTTGAGCATTCATGTGGGAAGAAAAAGACACTTTGTCCTTGCTCAGAACTAAATCATGAGACAAATGCAATCTTGTTTCTCACTTAGTTTCTTTCTGCACACGTTGACTAAACAAATCTTTGATGTCTTAATCAAGAAGATGCATAGGGGTAAAAAGGAAAATTAGATTCTGCTAAGAAGGCTTAGCAGAAACAGGAAATAGCAACAGTTTCTGAATACATATTTATGATAAATGCCATTCATTTCTGTCAAATCTCAGATTTCCTTTAGAGGCAGAGAACATTTAGAGTGGGAATGTCAGTTAAAAGTTTAAAAAAACAACTCTTAAGTTTAAATATTAAAACACCCTGCCATATGGGTAGGACCATGAACATCTCACACCAGAACTTCAGAACCTTTGGTAGGCAAGTCTGATTCTTCTTATTTCATATGATGATTCTCCTTGGCTTGCTGGAACTTATTTTAAAAGTCTAATTTAAGATTTTAATCTTAAATCTTCTGCAGTTTTGTCTCCTAATTTTGGTCTGGTTTTTGATTGTTACCAATTCCATACTCACATAAGCAGGGATTTGGATGCTCAAATGTCTTACAATATCTTAGAAAGAACTTTGAAACAAAGAAATCCTTTGCCATTTCTGAAAACGAGCCAGCCCAAATCCTCTCCTGATTTTTACAATGACATCTTCGTTCCCTGAGGAATAAGCAGTTCCCTTCTGAATGGATTTATGTCTGTGTAATATTCAGTACCAGAAAGCTGGAAACTAAACACAGAAAAATTATGAAAAAATAAGCTGAAAAAAAATAAAGCTAATAAGCAAGAATCTTGAAGCAGAGCCACAGTTCTCTCATGAGAGTAAAATTACATTTTAGTCTATCTGCAATAAAGATTTCAAAACTTCAGCCTATGATATCATCAGTTGCACAAATTAGTCCTTCAGAAAGAATAATACAGATCTTGAAGCCAAATGTCATGTACAGGATATTATCAGCCACTGCAAATACTAATGTCATCTAGAAACCTGACTAAAATCATCTATATATAAATATATAAATATATGTATATTTATATAAATACAAAATAAGGACAGTACTGTAGTGATGTAGTATTTCCTTTTCTATGAAAATTAGAAAAAAAAAACATCAGTCACAGATAATTTGCAATAGATCTTTTTTCCTGGAAGAATCAGAAAGATAGTCTGTTAAGTGACCAAAAATGTAGCCCCACTGATTTATTGAAACAATTAACATTTAAAAGAAAAAAATTGATTGAAATGAGCATGTTCAAGAGCTGATTGTTAATGTTTCTTGAAATGTAAACAAACTTAAAAAAAAAACAAAAACAAAACCACAACAACAACAAAACCAAACGCCAAACCCAAACATATATCAATGTTCAGAAGGGACTGAATGTCACAGGTCTATAGATAGGCCAAGTGTCTCAGAAAAGGAGATTGTGGAGGTAGAAAGTGATTATAGATCCATACTTCACTGTCACCCATAGGATATATTCAGCACATAATTTTAGGACATTAATTGCATAGGACAAACAATATAAACTATAGGACCATATTTCAGGCCTTAATTTTCCACCTTAAAATCATCTTCTCTCTGTAAAAGCATTAAAAAAGTTTGAGAAACCCAGAAATTTTGTACTTAGGTGTATGTTCCTATATTGCAAACAGGCCTAATAGAAACAGGTTTTGAGCATTCAAGCAGATCGTAACAGTACACCTGAGCAAAGTAGATTCTCTCTTTCATATACATTTGGTGTTTAACTGCAAGAACACGCTGTCAGATGTCTTGCTAACATCACCCCACCAGCATATTCCACAAAATAGAATAGGCTGGTTAGGTATTCCAGGTCCACATGAAATTGTCCTCTGTGTGCTCCAGATTTCAAAAACATGAAGTGAACACAGCAGATATTACGTGTCAACCAACTATTTTTCTATATAAAAGAATTAGACATATTTTTTATTTCCTGTACTGGAAATTAGCCTTCATTTTTCATTCAATAGGGAACCCTGCTAAGAAGTCTGGCAGTAAGAAAGAAATGTAGGTAGGAACATAGGTGTTCTATGTTAACTAACCATTAAAGTTAAATTCTGATCATACGCTTCTGATAGGGATGAAACAACCGAAGTTGAAAGGTATAAGGTATCCTTTCTGGACAGTATTGTATGATGGTGTGGTTAAGAGCTCCTCACATTCACATATTCATAAAACATATCTATATTGTGCCAAACAGCTCATGTCTTATTAAATGATTCCTGAAACAAACAACATGGACAGAAATTAACTTTCAACACTAAGATGACAGAAGTGCCTTTCTCACACATACTGCTTTATAAGATACCATGCACTCACCAAAGTATTGTCACCCTCCTAGGTCTGATGTATTAATCAGTCCCTGAGGCTAGATTAATTCAAATGGCTAGGATATAACGTAGTCCCTGTGGCCTGTGCTGATATCCTCTATAAATAAGAGGGCTCTGTTCATTTCACAGGAAGCTGCTGTAAAGATTATTTTCATAACTTTTTAATTATTAGTATGTGAACATCTCTCCACTGGCTCCCACTCCTTTATCCTGTTGAGCTTAAAACTGCTCAGTTTCAATCTCAGTGATGCTTAATAGCTATCATATCTCCTTTCATTCAGCTTGGAAAGACTGACTTGCTACTGACTGACTCAAGACTTCCAACCACTCTCAGCATTTCACAGATTTTCAAAGAATTTTTATGCTTTCTGATGCTGATCCCCATACAGAAGTGCAGTATACAAATACAGCAAACCTCTACCTCCTTCCCTTCTCTCAAATCCCTTCTTAAAAGTATGACATATTTAACAAATCAAATGTCTGTGCACCCTTTACTAACTATGTAAACAATATTCTTAATGATTTCCCTCATTCTTGCCAGTCTGTCCTTATGAAATCTTTTGTTCAAACCATACATTAATTCAGGCAGGAACTGCCATATTTCCCTCTGTTTGCATGTTTTGGGTGGTCTCGAACTTGCACAAAGATTAGTAAATGCTGAAGAATTATCAGTGTACCACTAATCTTCCAGGGCCAGGCTGTGAGAGAGGATGGTTTGAATTTTAACACAATGAAATTCCTTAACATTATTGTCTCTCTAAGTTATAAATATCCTGGCATTTTAGAGGCCAACTCTACCAGCAGCACTGACTTGAAAAGTCTCAAACAATAGATATTAAAAAATAAATAACATCTTTTGTAGCAGCCAAAATTCAAACTCAGCAGTAATAACCACTCCTGTGAAATTAAATGTCAATGCCATTTGAGTTGGGTCTTACATTGCTAAAACAGTAAATTGTACTTATAAAGAAATGATGCATTTAGAAAAATGGAGCAATCATTCAGTACTGATGGAGGTTTTACACCCCAAAAAAGATCCTGACAGACTGCAAGTACTTGATTAGAAAGGAAGAACAGGACTGGAGATCTTAATTTAGGGAACTTTGTGAATTGCTAAGATTATTGAGATTATATTTGAAAACTTATTTTTAAGTGCACATACATGTACATTATTTTTGATTGCAGAATATTTCAAGATTTGCTGGTGTTAATATACAGTGTATAACTACAAGAGTTTGAAATAATCTATCACATCTTTTTATATAACTGAGGAAGGGTAACAAATACATTTGTCTCATACAGCCCATTTTTCTCCTCCCCTTCTTTCCACCTGATTCTACATCCTTTCAGACCTTTTCTGTATTGCTTTTCTGTATTGCATCTAGCTGCAAAATATTGATTTATATTGTTTTATTACAAGTGCATACTAAGATTTCTTAGATGTTGAACAGTTGCATCTCTATGCTAAAGTAGTAAGGTTAAGTTTCTATTTTTTTCTTCTTTTTTATTTTGTCTTTGAAAAGTAAAAACAAATATAGAATATATAGCAGAATTTTATTGTGGTTTTTTTTTTTTTTTTTTTTAAATGGTATGCTCTGTAGAAGCAACATTCTCTGTGCAAGAGATTATCAGGGTAAGCAATGACAATTGCTCAGAGACTACTTTCAATATTAAATTACTAAACTACTTCTTTGACAAAGTACAGATATAGCCTTTGATTTGACAAACCACAGAGGTTTTGGTTCAGCAAATAACTAAGGATTCAGAAGCAAGTTAGAAAGTGAATGAATGAAGTCTCTAAGATATTTACAGTACTAGCTGTAAATCCCTCCCAATTAAATTCAACACATTTCAGCTTAAATATATATTTAATGCACTCACATATAAGACTGTGTTTAGGTGCTTACCACTTACAGATGTGCTTCAGCACTCTTTAAATGCTTCTCTGAAACTGGGTCCAAATGAACCCTATGCTGTGGAAAACCCCTTCAGGAGCAGACAATTCAGACGTGCAAGCTCACCTGAAACACCAGCTGAAAAACATTACCTTATTACAACAAAGTTATTTTCTTAGTTATTATCCAGGAAAGAAAATTAAGTCAGTTTCATGTGGGATTTCCTGAAGATTTATTTCAAGGAGAGCTGGCTGATAGTTTACCATTCTCCACATATTGACATTGCAATACCAAAAGGAGAGAAAACAAAGTTGCTAGGTGACAGCAGCATATTTACTAGAATTCTGCAGAAACTGGGAACACTGCACAAAATTTTCTATTTCCTCTTTTGCTTGTAATGTTGTTTGCAGAAACACAAAAGCTGAAAATGTAAGAAGTTCCATGGGATGTACACTTTTTAATGAGGTTTTGTTTCAGGTGAATAAAATAGAAAATTATATAGATTTCTAGAAAGGGATGTCAAAAAGCTAGTTAGGGGTGCTATCATCAGTATCACAGAATCAGTGAAAAGGTAACTTGGTGCAAGGGACAGGTGATCAGCCTAGATGTTTGTTTGCTAATGAAACAAGACAGCTTAAAAGCTTATTAAATGCAGAGGGAGTAAAATGGCTACTCTGGAGTTACCATCTCGTTGAGAAACTTGTGGTGCCAGAGAACTGAATGGTTTCTCATGACATAAGTTGTCCTGGAACTTAAAAGGATTCTTTTGGAAAACTAACTATATTTACCACATTGCCTGCAGAAAGCAAACATTTATACTGACTGGTTCAAATAACAAAGAACATTTTCAAGTGTTTTTTTCTTGAAAAATAATAAATACAGTTAGTTTTAGATCAGTCTGCTTTTTGTTGTGAAAAGACAGAAAGATGGAATAAGTTCATAACTCCAATGTTAATTTGTAAAATGGGTTAGGATATCACCTAAAGAAGATCAGGAGCCCTAATATTCAGTGATTGCTGTGATTAATTAAAAGAAAACACATGACTAATCTTATCAAAGTCAGAGGAAGGTTCGTTTTAACTTTTTCTTGAGTCTAAGAGTCTAATATTTTCCTGAAGGAAGAAGGATAAAATATGAAAAGAAAAAATAATGTCTGAAGTATGCTTTGTGTAGCACTAGTCTTGTACCTTTATGGAAATTTCTGTGACTGTTTGCCTGCAAATGTAACAATTATCAAAGTGAAAAGAAGTAGAATGCAAGTAGTTACATATTCGTTTTAAGGAAGGATACAGAGGGCTAGACAGGAGCAATTTACAGAAAAGAACAGTTTGCCTTTTTTATTTTTTATTGCTTGCAAAATGCCAGGAGAGTTTCAAAGTAATAGCATTTACTAAAAAAAAAAAAAATAAAAAATGTGGAAAGTGAAAAGGAAATAAAAGAAATTGAAAAGGAAATAAAAGAAATGTATTGCCTCAGAAAAAGCCCAATTTAAAAAGTCTTCACATTTTCATCCTGATACATGAGCCTTCCGTACGCTTTAGCACTACAAAACTTGTATTTATTTATTTATTGATTTATTTACAAGACCTGGGGGTGGCTTTGAGTTTTTAAAAGTTGCATGGCAAGGGTTTTAGTTTTCTGTTTTAAAATTGCTTTGAGTTTTCATATCCAGCAAAGACATGCTTTGTCATGTGTAAATTTGAGATTACTTTTCATGGAAATTTCTGTAATACTTAAATATTTTTTTCCATGGTTCAGTGTTCTCTTTGTTGCTTCTTTGACCAAAAGCTCATTTCTCTTTCAAATGCTCACTGTTGTTTATGAAGTGGTGTAAACAGGGTTTCTACATTTGGATAGTCTGAAGGGGAAAAACAGAGTAAAAAAAATCCATTCAAGCCTTCTTTGTTTGCTAGAAAAATACTTTAATTCTACGCTTTAAAACCTCTGATACATTTATTACTGTGTTATGCAAGCTGTGGCTTTTGGAGGAATTAGTGTCAGTAGACTGGACTATCCATCTCTTATGATGTTAAATGAATATTGAACATTCTTACCTGAAAAAGATAAAACTTTCTGAGATTTACTTTATTTTTACACAAGAATAGCTTACGTTTACTGAAAACAGAGGCTAAATAAAGTAATGCGGTATGTGCTGGCAAGGAAATAGGAAGAGTAATATACTCGTGTTCCACTCAGGACCATAAAATATCATTCAAGTGGTGAGAAGGCTTTGGCTCAAATTTCTAAACCTCTTTTAAGCGTTTCCCATCTCTAGTATCTATATTGGCTGGATATCCAAATCCAGTAAGCTTCGTACCACCTTGCATTGTACTTCCCACCATGCCGTTGAAGGAGAGGTGCAGGGCCGCAGCTCCTGAGCTTTTCCTCTGACAGACACCGTCCACCTCCCAAGTCCATGACCCACATCCTTGCATTACCACCTTTTCCTGTTCCCAGCCCTTTACCTGTTTTGTGTACAGGATCCTGAGCACCGAGGCCCTGGCGACTCCTATTTCCCCAAACCAAACACACCTATGATCTGCATAGCCCGGTTTGCCTCGTGGCAGCAAGCAGCTGCAGCAGGCCCAAGGCTCAGAGCCAAGAGCTGCCGCCACACCTCACATCCTTTGATCTCCCAGGCTTTCCACCGTCTCCTCTACCAGACACAGCTTGTTGGTAGGGCTCGCAATCTGCCCTCCAGCTGCACCTGGCCCGTCAAGGCGGCGTGCGGAGGAGACGCTCCTGCGCTGCACTGCAGATGGGGAAGGGGGTCTGCCAGCCGGGGCCTCCCCATCGGGGGGCCTGGATGAGCCCATCTCGTGGGCTGCCGCTTTGAACTCCCATCGCGTTGCTGCCTCCCACATCTGGACCCTGAGGTGAAGGAAGATGAAAGCGGGCCGGGGAGTGCAGAGGCTTGTGCGGCACGCTGGGAATGCGCAGCGCCTGCAAGGAGGGCTCACGGCTTGGCCGTTCCCCAGCCTGGGCTGTTGCCGCTCATGGTTACAGGAGCACTTCTTGTGCTTTGCACACTACCTGGGGTGCGTCTGGTGTACACTGGAGTGTTTGTACATAAACCAGAAGTTGCTAAGAGGTGCTTGCATTAATTATTACAGACAGTGGCTCTGATAATATTCAAGGATCATGCCTGCATCGATCTGAGTAGTTTTCAGAGATAACAAGGATGCCCAAACGCTGCAAGAGTCAAAGGCATTTAAGATTTCCAAAACTTGTTCAGTAACTTCCCCGCTGTATGTTCCCCTTGACTTCAACAAGCTTTGAATCAGGCCTTTAAAATATCAAAAGGAAGAAAAAAAGAGAAAAATTCCCAACAAATACTGCTTTCCAATTCTGATAGGCTTTGTAGTAAATCTACTATAAGAAAGAGCAAGTCAATGTGAAGTGCACCACCTGGCCTGTAACACTGACGACTTGACTGCTGTCTCCAGCTCAGGCAAGCCTGCAAGCATGAATGTCAGCCTCATTGTGTTCAGCAAAACGTAAGCACTTGCTGGACTGGCTTCTCTAAATGAGGATGATTTTCTGAATGGAAACCTTCAGGCACACATTGTACATTAGTAGTAAAGCATAAATTATAAAGTGTATTTTTTTCTGACCTATGAATTCTATTGCCTTTATGGTTTGTGACAACATAACTTTCCCTGAATGTTAGTGTTAGAGGAAGCAGAGAAAACAGCTTTTGCAAATATATTATCGTGTAAATCTTAGTCTCCCTGGTCTTTTTAGAATAACAAACAACTATACATAATTAATTGTAATTTTGCTAGAAGTGACATTATCACCATACTCATAAATACCCACAAGGCAGGGAGTGTTCCAAGGGGAGATAACTTTCTTTCAATGGTGTGATAAAATGTTCTCATCATGGACAGTATTTATTGCCCATGTCTCTTGAGAGATGATTAAAACAGGAGAAGAGCAAATAAACAGACACAAAGCATCCCCACTACGCTTGTTTCATAGGCTTGCTTCCATTAGTTTAAAACACAGTACATTAATATGGGATCTGACAATGATTATTTTTCCTACTTCTGCTTTGTTTCTGTTTTATTATTGTTGTTTTGGAGTAAAATGACTAAGGAAATAACCAAACCCTTAATCTCTTTTAAAAACTCTTTCTACACTAAGCTGCAATCCCTGTCACAATAAACTGTGTACAACCTCATCAATTATCACTTCGTTTCCTTTAGCCAGCTTTCAAGCCCCTTTCTTTGTGAGCACAAACTGAAAGGCATTTCATTACATTCCCTTTTCTAACAAGCTAATCCAGCAGAAATTAAAATAATTACAGTGAAATATTTCATACATAGTTTACTTAGCTTGTTAAATAAAGTATAATAAAATAACAGTACAGAGCTTTTTTTAGATGAACAAAAGGCTTTGTTTGATTGATTGTTACTCTTTCAGAAGGGCAGGTGATATTTCCTGCAACACTGACTTCAGCTGGTAATCCCCTTTTGGCAAGCCAAAGAGAATTGCAGTTTCAACAATTTTCACAGTTAGGTACTCTGCTTGGTTGAAACACTGTGGATAGATTCACTTCAGCCAAATTAGTGAAGCCCCCTTATTGCTTATTTTTCCTTTTTTTTTTTTTTTTTTTTTTTTTTTTTTGAAGTTGGCCTCTCAACATACGTTTGATTCATAACACCTAAAAATAAATCTGATTTCTGCAAAGCAGAAAACTTACCTGTATTGTCATGGTATCAGTACTTCCATTTTTATGTTGAGATGAATTAAGGTCCTAAGGTGAGCTTCAGCTTCTTGCTTCTTTGTTAAAAGACCTTGTGATTTTTTTTATTTAAATGTAGACATCTTTTTGAATTCATGATGTGAGAAATTGTTCAATATCTCTTTTTATGAAATTATTTAAAATTTCCATGAGTAACATCAGCTATTTGTTTCAGAAAATATTATGCAAAGTTGCATGGAAAAGTCAAAATGCCACCAGCCATGAAAATCTGACAGTGTGCTCAAGATCTACTAAGGTTCAGTTCCAGCATGAATGAAATAGACCCACAAATTAAATTAATGATAAGCTGTACTACTCTTGACACTATTACAGTATTTTAGAAACTGTAGCACTTAGTCATATGATACAGAAATTTTAAAATTTAGTATTAATTTACTGAAATTGGAACTTCATGTTTATTTTTGCCATACCATTTAGTATCTTTTATATTGAGTTTAGGGCTAATGTATTAACTAATTTCTGGCTAACAGGGAATAATTAAGAAACCATTTTATTGTTCGTGAACTATATGAACTGGAAAACAAAACATTAAAAGAAAAAATAAATCTTTTTCAGTAAACTGCTGTATTGGAGGAAAAAACTTCTGAGTATCAAAACTGTTCAGGTTCTCTTCAGATTAGTTCTCCAGGGTTCTCGTGAATGTCTTATTAGGTCTAGATATCTATTTTGGGCTGCAAATATGATCACATCAGAATCTTTTCATCTTCACAATTATCAGCCAGTGACGAGGAGGTGAAAACACATTTAGATAAAGACCTCAAATGTGTACTTCAAAACTGCAGGATTTATTTTTGTTTGGTTTACACTTTTGCTTACATTGAAGGTCTTACTTTTTATAATTCCTTCAGCACCATAAATAATTTTCTGTCAGAGACAATGTGATTATTTTATATTCCCTGGTTCTTCTCATAATTTCAAAAGAGTAAACAAGTGACATTGCCATAGACTCCATTCAATGGAATTAATTTTTAATAGTAAATTCCTTAATTCCTCCACTCTTTAAAATTCATGGCAAAAAAAAATCCCCATCTACCCCCCCTTCAGCTTCACACAACACAACTACAGCTTGCAGTTTCTCCCGACCTTAAGTATGTTGCAATACACATTGTATGACAGTGATTAGATACATTTGTGACACATGACGCCCTTGAATGTAAACATTAAATTGAAACTTGTTTTTAACTTAAACATTTGAGGAACCCACGAACAACAAGGTAGTTGCATGCAAGTAATGCTGCCACCTAAAATATATTTTTATTTCCTGTGTGTAATTTTTGAAATATGTATAGGCCTGTAAATACTTAATGGTATCCTAACTCCAGAATGAGCTAACATCTGTTCAGTTTTAGATGTAAGAAAGTATTGTAGATTATTTATGTTCTTTTTCTTTGTTGTTACTTTTTTTTTCCCCCACTAAATGATGGGAATCTTTCATAATAGAGTCTTACTTTTCCCATAACTGCAGCAACACTTTCACTACTCACCCCTCTAAGTATTTGATAGGAAAAATATAAATTTGTGCAACGGATTCTAATTTTTTCAAAACTGTTTGATTTCAAGCTATGATTGACAATAAATTATGATATTAGTGCAATTTTATTATGAAATCACCCAGGTGTCTTGAGTTGAAAATGAATTAATCTATCAGATTTCATTTAAAAAAAAGAAGAAATTGTATTTGTTAGCAGAAGAAACAAATAACATCTCTCCTCAAACTTCAAAAGTCCCTTATTCACAGTAGGTGTTTTTAATGGGCTTGTAGTTGTTTTGGTTTTAGTGTCCCTAAATAGGAAAGATGTCCACAAAAAAGTTCAGTCAAGAAAAATCCTAACTCATAATGTGCATAGATTAGTATGGATCACTACAATATCCCCATCAGATGATCTATTGTCAATTACTGGGAGATGGCAAGTCTATAAACATAACTGGATTCAAAATAAGTCAGAAAAACAATAAAGACTTTTTGGCTTGTGAAAGAGGACTCCAACTTATGAAGACACAGAATAGCCATAAAAAGAAAAAAGCCATGAAAAAGAAAGCCATAACCTTAATGATTAGAATGATTACAAATGTACCTAGACTATGAACTGTAATTCTTATTTAAACTTGGGTTTAAGCTAGGGTTTCTGACCTAATTTGGAAGCTTTGAGGATCTGAGATTCTAGGTTTTGATTCAGTCTTTTAATTTTAATTACTTGTCAGATTAACAAGTTTTCCATGTTTCCTTACAGTATAACCTAAACCATAAGGAACTGTGTCATGTTATATTTTGAAGCTGCTAGTCAGATGTGATTATACCCCAAATATTTTAAATGTTAGCAGACATTTTCAGTCATCTTTTCTACTTCATTTTAAAACTAATAGTCTTGTAAGCAGGCAACTGACCTGTACTCTGTACCTCCCATCAGCTAGGTAACAGTGACACAAATCAATTTCACCTGCATGGGTAGGTGGCATATTCTATTTGCTATTCTTGAATTGCTCCTGGATGTTTCCTGGAAAATGTTGACAGGACTTGGATTTGATTTGTAAGGAACAAGACAGTTTCTGAAATCACAGAACTTCCTACAAGCTAAGAACATTGACTGTCTAATGATATCCTAAATAGCCTCTCATCAACCCAAATTCAAGAGTTAAAGGACCATGCTGGACCTCCATCAACTTTCAATCAAAGCACATTTTTACACAGAAAATATAAAAACATCAAAGACAGAATAAAAATTTTGAAGCAAATTCTCGAGAAAGAGACAGGTAATGTGGTCATATAGGAGACTAAGAGTAAACAACTGCATTTTTTCGGGTCAAACTGACTGTATATTACATTATTATTAATTTTTTCCCCTAATAACTTTTTTCCAAAATACTCTTTCACCGTAGTCTTTTTTAATGAGGCCGATTTTTATACATTTTGGGGACCAGCATTTCACATGGGAAAGCTACAGATGTTCAAACACAATAGAACTTGCTATGTGATAGGAGTGCACATACTGCAACCCAGACCTAATGGGCACCAAGACCTAATGGCCAGGTTGCAAAAGGCCACTCAACATACAACAGACACAACAGTCATCATCGAAAGTAAGTAGTTACAGTCCTGTGAAACTGGAAGTTGTTCCAGCTTGTGCTGTGACCATGTCAAACAAGGCAGGATGATACCACTTAAACAAGGAATAAGGACCTCAGGACAAATTCTGAAGGAACCTTTTCAGAGAGCTGCTTTTTTTCTGTCTTCCCTTCTTTTAATTTTCAAGCCTCTCTCACAGATTCACACTCCTGCTTTGCTCTTGAATGTTAGACAATGCTGTTTTCGAGTGACAGGGCATCAATACACTACATGAAAATTTTTGCTCCTTCTTGTACTATCACAATCTTGCTGCACAAATTGAAGGTTATGAGCTTTCATATCTCCCCTCCTATAAACACTGGGTTTAGTTTTCAAGTATTTTTCAGGTTTTGGGGTGGGTTTTTTTGTTGGTTTTTTTGTTTTGTTTTGTTTGTCTGTTTTTCCCCCACTGTTTAACTGTTCTTGAGTTAACTTTATAGCAAAGAAGTCTCAGAATCCTTTTAATGCATTGCAATTTCACTTCGAAGTATATTCCTTATGTAAGTATATTAAAAATACAGTACTTGATTGTGAGAACTTTCATGCCAAGTTCCAGTCTGGAGTGAATTTTACAGCTAAGTTATAAATCCCAGAAAATACAAGTTTATAATGGAAATGCTGACAGACTTCTAACTTTGCCCACTGAACTGCTGCTGGAATGATTTTTGCACTGTGTAAACACCAGTTTAAGCTTTTCTATCTTCCCCTTTTAAAGACAACAGGACACATTGCAGAAGGTGGAACTTTTGAATAAAAATAGAATTATTTATATAGTATCCTATTGTGAAGTTAAATTCAGCTTATCTAGCTATTAATTTCCTCCTCATAATCATTTTACCCTTTTTTGCCTGTTTAAACTAGCAATATGCAAAGCAAAGGCTTTACATAACAGGACAGAATACAATGGATAATCAGGAGGATCAATGCATTTCCTATGTGACCTCAAAGACAAATCAATGTTCCTTTTACAACTAGTCTAGTGAAACCAAAAAAAAAAATTCTTTTTTTCTTTTTTTTTATTTAATTGAACTTAGAGGCAAGCAGTTTTGTATCTGAGTTCATGATATTTTGCCCTTTTTCTTAGAGAAACGGTCATGCATGAAAAGTTGGGGAATATATGATAGTAAAAGCAATGACACTTCACTATTAATAAATATAACTCTTTTCAAGAACATTCATCAAATTCCTTTTGGTTTGGGATTTTAAATTTTTCTTCAACACAAAGTATTTATAAAGGGCATGCAGAGATTTAATGTGCAAGGCATGTACATTTTTAGTTTCCCACTATTTCTGTTAATCTAAGAATCTATTTAACGCCTCAACTCCATAGTTGGTCCCTGAGTAGAGTTTTTATAAATTTTAATCTTCTGAAACATTGTATGTGCTACATAAACAAGCATTAGAGATAATAAATCAAAATAGAATACCTTGGAATGTAATTTTCCAAACTACTTATTAAAATCTGCTTTATGAAATATAGAGGAGATACAATTTCTGTAGAATCAGACTGAAATTATAAAAGTAATTTATCCTTTCCTGTTTGTCTGCAGATTAATCTTTTTTTTTTCCATATGATGGCTACAAATATTTTAGATTTTATCGAGCAGATGCACAATCCCTTTGATCAGCATAAGAGTCTAGTAAAGATTTTCATCATCAGTCATACATCTACAAGTATAACCACAGTACAAACTTATACCTTGTTTACAAATAATAAAAAAGCATGAGCTATTTGGGCATTAATTTATTATTTGATACGAAAAGGGTTTAATTTAGATGATAAAAAAGGTTTCTGTACACATCTTTCATCACCCAATATATTAAGGATCTTGCAAATCAGACTTGTAAGTTTCATTCATGCCGAATGAATATACTGTAACACATCACCAAATGTGTAAGCAGTGATGAAAATGTGTGACATTTCCAGAAGAGCTCACCATTGGTTTACTACTTTACTTGAAATCACTATGTGTTTTATCAATTGGACTAATAATATTTTTAACACTAATTTGATAGAAGCATAGATATATAGGCTGATGCTACAAACTTCCCTTCATTTCTTGTGTTACTAATAGGTATGGCAATCATTTCACTACACCACATACATCCTATTATATGAGGATGGTATAAATAATAGCATAGGATGGCATGATACACCACGCTAATCATCAAAAAGTCTGGTAAATTATATAACCTCGTCTCTGAAGTTATTTCAGTGATGTAAAATTTGACTTGTTTTACAAGTATACTTTTTCTTAATTTCATTGCAATTTAACTTCAGAATTAAGCCTGCAGGTTTTGCACATTCTGTACCTTAATATCTCATTGAACATACTGAAAAGATAAGATATTCTAAAGCATTATTTAATATTTTTAAGCAAATGTTTTGACTAACCAGTATACAGTAAACAAGGAAAAAGTTACTTGATTCTTTAAATACAAGCACATCTTGATCTGGGTTTCTTTCCAGGTGTTTTTGTAACATGTTTTAATTCTATTGAAGTCAGTAGGGGGAGGGTGAATCTTTCTTTTAATTCACTAATCTGTTGTTTTATATCCTTGTTTGGAACCAGCGCTAGAGAACAACAATGCAAGTGTTCTTGCATAGGTGTTAGTTTCAGATTTCATATTAGAGTAAAACCAGTGTCTTTTTTTTCTGCAAAAACACTATCCTAGGTAGCTCAAAATGTCTCATAGGTTTTGTAAGACCTTCACCATTACTGCTTAAATGTTTATGGAAACTTTGAGTTTCTTGTAGTTGAGTTTTTAGTTCTGGAAGCTGCTTTTCTTACATTTTATGTTAACAGCATAAAGTTAAACTAGGAGTTGGTTGTAATTATTGCTAGTAATCAACAGGCAATTTGCCAGAAACTGAAGAGTTCTGTATTTCTTCAAGGGTTTCGCCTATGACTGTAGGCAAATTTATTTTGCAATTCCTTACAGATTTGTCCTTTACAAACTACCAGCCGGCATAGTTGTTTGTACTGCTTATCCTATGTCACATAGGCACATGTGTGGTCAGGTGCAGATAGTCATATTCCCTTACTGTGACCCAGCTTCCTGCCTGAAGCTTTTAAAACCTATAACTGAAGTTCTGTTAGGGGAGGACATTTTTGAGCAAAACGAGCCTTTTATGAATGGGGTTTTGGGGCCTAGCCTGGCTTGTGCTCTACAGAAAGAAAGCCAGGTCACATCTGCTCCCATCTTGCATCAGAAAAATTTTTCAGGTCACAGTCCTGTTCCTTTGTCTGAAAGATAATATACATAAATGTAGTTTCAATATCAAATTTACTAGGTATCTTACTGATTACTTTGGCTGCCAATCCATTTTTATTGTTAATTTTTAATTCTGGAAACTTCTAAAGTTTCTGAGAAGAAATAACTTACATGAACTTACTGTATCCATCATGGAAGTTTGCTCATCTTATTAAAAAAAACCAAACTATCATAAATATATTCATTGTGACAATACTTATAGTTCAATCCTGAATTAAATGTACTGACAAAATTGTACAATTTTCTTTTTATATTGAACTTGTTTTTAAGAAATGGTGGTTTTTAATTGAGGTCCAAATTAAGAGGAGAAAAGTAACAAGTAGATTAAGTGGACTCAAATTGAATACATGAAAAGCCCGTTTGTGGGGCCTGTAGCTCCTGTGTTTCCTTCCTCTCCAGTGTATCAGTATCAAAAGACTTTGCATGACTTCTCATTGTTTTCAGTTTACTTTACTTACTGTTCTACAGGACAGCCATGTTAACTGGATGTGATTAATAATGTTTTTCATTTTATGTCCGTTTATTTTCCATCTGACAAGAAATTTATCTTCTGATTGGTAATACCACTTCCAATACTTCAATTAAGATCTCTCAGAAGAAGCATTCTAGAACAGTCCCAGTGACAAACCATACTTGTATGAAAATAAAGACCAACTTTGTTTGATAGTACCAGCTTATCATCATCTTTTAGACTTCCAATAGAGGTCAAGGATGAGTGCTTCTTCTAGTCCTCTTTGCATTCTTTGTCTGACATGCAAGCTTTAGTATTGATTTGACCAGTGTTCACTGTACAGAAATCAACCATCTGTGAACGCTTTAGCTGAACTCACCGCTACAGCCAAGTCAGAGACATTTCAGGAGAAAACACAGAATTGCCTTAAAATCCTCATCTGCCATCATCACAGTACTGTGCCATGAAAGTCTTCCATAATGCTTAGCTCGAGGGCTTTTCTGAATTGCTCTGGCTTACAGTAACAATAAACTTCTGGAAATCTAGCCTTGCTGCCATGAACTTCTTCAGCATACTTCTTTTTAAAAAACTTTACCTGCTATTTGGACTATTTGAGCCACCTTCTTGGATTTTGCTACTCAAAGATCTGATGGTCTATCATCAAGTATACAAGTATATAGTATGAGGGGCATATGGCCTCAGAGCACTTGAAACTTGATTACTAGTCTTTCACGTATAAACACCAATGGTTTCAGTACCAGGATTTTAGTTTCTATTCTTTATTTGAAATTGAACATCAATTACAGCATTTTTCACTCTTAGCTAAACTTTGTATTCACTGAATGCACTATAATAATATCAGCCAATCAATTCAAACAGCAGTGTAACTTTTGTATTAACATGTTCCCAGGATGATTCTGTGCAAGTGAAGTCTTTCAGGAAACACTGCTGAGAGACACCAAC
The DNA here is from genome assembly GCF_017639655.2 of Falco naumanni. Classification (NCBI taxonomy): domain Eukaryota; kingdom Metazoa; phylum Chordata; class Aves; order Falconiformes; family Falconidae; genus Falco; species Falco naumanni. The sequence goes on from NC_054054.1 coordinate 62,915,480, forward strand.
TCTAAAGTGCCTAGTCTAGCCCATTCATTAGTACTACAGAGTTATTGGATTCATTTGGTTCAGTATTGAAGAAATGCAGCTCTATATCTGAAAATGTTTGTCTTTCTGTTGTGATGGACTGGAAAAAAATGGCTGAAAAGCGATCGGAGATTCTTCATGCAATAGTTACTGTTTTCCCTGTATTATGATTGCTTGTACAGCTTTCCCATGCTCAAAGAACAAATGTTACCAGGAGACATCTATTTAACTTTCCAAGCCTGTGGGATCAAGGGAGAGAAATAAAATGGTAAATGAACTACACTCTTGTCGTGAGGGTTCCCCAGTGCTTTCACAGTATGTGTGGAACTCCTCAAAGATAAGCGTGGACTGTCACTAATCAGAAGCTACTGGCTGGTAAAAAGGAAATCAGTCTGCTTCTTGTTGAAAATCCCAAGAGAAAGTATTCCTAATGAGCTTTTAGGAATTTCGCTTTTAGTTCAGAGATGAGATTGCTATACTGCCAACAGGTTACTTGTCTGACATTCCCAGTTACTTCTATAGATGCACACCTCAGTAGTGATACAGTCTGGATATGCTTCTGTCTTTTTGGCATCTGCTACCTTAGATATAGTCCTGCCATGAAAATGGAGATGAACAACTCCTGCTTTCACAGGGTACTCAGTTTTGGGCAGTGCCATGGACAAACAACACTTAAACCTGTGGCCAGATTAAGTGGGGCTCCAAACCACCTGCCTGTGACCTTTATACCTGAGAGGCCTTCTTCCTGTGCTCCCCTAGCCATTCATCTCCACATATTTCTGTTATTCTTCTTGGCATCAATGATATGTGTATGGCTCTTCATCTAACAAAAGTAATTGGGCACAATTCCATTCAAACGGATATATCAGAGCCAGACTTTGTATTCTGGTTACAAGTACATACCACTTTTTCTGACGGGTACCTTGTAAATTCTGTACTATAAGGTACTCTGTGTTTTCTATAAGCATTTGCTGTATTGTGGAAACAATTGAAGATATTGGCCTCAGGTTTAAGGAGATACTGTACAAGGAGAATTTGATAAATGCATGATTTATTTCCACAAGTTTTGGGAAACTACTCCAGCATATAACGACGACTCTGTGTGCTTGTTAGTAGTGATATTTGGAGTTCAGTTAAAGGGGACATGAAAGCTACTGTTTAAGGAAGAATAGCAGAAGTTTAAAAAGTTTCTCTTGATGTATGTTCCTGATGTTTGCATGGCAATAAGCAGCAAGAGATTAGGTTACAGGGGTGGTTGTTACGATGCTTGAGGATACATCCACATCCTCAGCCAGTAATTGTATGAGGTCTGTCAAGTTATATAGAAGTCCAATAATTTGAAACTAAATTATCTTAATTCTTTTTAATAACTCATGGCAATTCAAACTCTGTTCTACTGATTCATTGTTGCTATAAAATTTTGTTTTTTATTTGAATGAATGAGTTGTCATATGTCTCATTATTGGCAGGTGCCAGTGTAAATAACTCAGCCTTCCTTCACAGAAATGTTTTTCTACCAGTGACAGTTAAGATCACTATTCTCTTCTTATCCAAATCCTCACTGAAGAGTCATGGAAATCCTAAAAAAATAAATTAAAAAAAGTCATCAAACAATTGTGGAAAGTGTAATTAGTGCTGATTCATCCATTTTCCTCTCTTCTACTCCTCTTTTTCCTTCTCCAGACCTTTAATACTTCGCCCATCATGGCTAATGCATCACATTAGTTTCAGTCATTTCTTTACATGCCATGTGGAGCAGCGCCTCTTAATCTTTGCTAATATTGTACTTTGTATCTGTATTTTAAACCTTTACCACTTTTTCATTTCAGACTTCAGTCATGCTGTACATGATCAGTTACTTTAGTTTTGCCTGAATTTTCAGGCTCTATAGAGTGTCTTCACAGTTTTTTACATATAGCCTAAAGCTTCTCTGTTGACCAGAAATGAGCAAAACTTCTTAACAATGAATTGTCACACATAAATTAGATGTGCTGGTTGCATGACACAGACTGAAAAAATTCAGAACTTCTCTTAAATCTGGCCAGATATGATCAAAAAGATGCTTCTGAAATGCATTTGATTTCTGCATAGATGTCAGTTTGGCCATATGCATGCCTCTTTTTATTACTCAAGATCTTTTATATAAACATCATTTATTAGCATTTTGCTGCTTATGAGAATCACAAGAATGCCTGCCCCTCAGAGAGTATCTCTGGATGCAGGCACATTGCACATAAACAGTCTTTATTCTTCTGTGTATTAAGTTACAATCATGTGATAAATATAGACGTGACACATAGAAGTATTGCAAAGCCTATAAGAAAGTTGTCAAAATGAACAATTCTGTATTTCCAGCAATGCTACTACACCTTTTGATATAAGTGAATGTGGAACATGGAAGATTCTTGAGGGAAAAAAGAGTTACATTCACTATTTATTTAGAATGCCAAATAATCCAGCAGTCATTATAATCCTGATTGATGAGCTAAGTAAACAGAGAGGAAAAAGTATATTGAAGAAGTTTAAAGAGAAGGGGAGACATACTGATATATCTCTATTCACAGCAACAGCAGAGGAAGAAGTAAAATATTATTGTCCTTTTCTTCACAAAAATCAACCGATAGTTTGAAATCAACACATACATAATGTCAGATTTACACAGAGGGAAAACAACTCAAGCAAGAACAGAAGTAACGGTGCAGCTGTAGGTTAGGGAGCAAAAATGACCTTTAAGAAGGAGCAAAACAAAGTCATAAAATTTGTGACATAAATATTGCACATTTGCAAATTCTGTGAAGTCAGGCTACCAGCAAAACACACTAGAAATTCTAAAATCTTTAATGTGATAATGGTAGAAAGCAACCAGTTTGGGATTCATAACCCAGCCCACTACTTTTATAAGTTCCATCCATGAAATAAGATGTTGGAAATTTTTATATCTTTTTTTTAATAACTGAGCCGAAGAGCATGCTCCAAAATTCTCAATTTTGTAGTCACCAAGATAAAATATTATAGTGATTTAAAAGTACAGGTAGGCAAATGGAACAGAAATTTCCGTTACATGTCCCTTAATTAGTTGACAAAAGAGTACATTAGAATTCATTGTTCTTGCTCTCAAATTTTCCATACATGAAATGACCGAGCACTAAACTCCACCCAGAGAAACAGGGGTAGAGTATTTGTTTATAAGCCTAACTTCTCATCCCAATTGACAAGCATGGCTAGAAGAAGAAAGACTGTGAGAAAGTCACATTTAATACAGAACTTAATGCTGTTCTGCGATTTGATCCCAATATTAAAACAAATCCAAACTGTGATTATGTAGCCTGTCAATGTGTATATACTTTTTACACTATACACTTCATATACATTATGATTTACAAGAACACAGAAGTAGCTAATATATAATTTTCTCAATCTTTAATCAAACACTGGACTAAAAGGCAATGTTATCAGACTACAACATAAGACATTTACATTTTCTAATTGCCTCGTGTTTGAATTTCAGCATTGTGAAATTAGCCACATGTGCAAAGCAAACCAGAGAAAGCTGTTAGGAGTGTTTACATACTATGTTCAGCACACTAGAATGCTGGTAAGGCTTTCCACCAGTTCGGTCCATCATTCATCATTACTTATTAAGTTGCGTTTAAATGAAATCTAGCCTATCTCTTAAAAGAAACCACTAGTAACCAAATAAACAAAAAACCACAACAGAAAACACTAACAGACAGTTGTAGATTTGTGAAACCAAAGTCACAGTTCAGTTTATAGTGGTAGGACAGGAGGCGGCACTGGAAAAAAATCATAGCAAATCTTTTGAGCCTTTCAGTCTGGAGACTAAAAAGGGACCATCAGTTTAGTGTTAACACTATAATCAAGTAAAACACTTAAATACATAACTTTAAACACAAGAGTGTTTTCTTATGAATTCAACCAATAGAACTATTTGTTTGCTTAAACTGATGTACATATTTGTTGGCTTTGCTGATTAGAGTTAGGAAATTGAGACTATGCATGAAAGTCTTTGGCTTCTGGGGTTCTTTGTCAGTGCTGTGGGCATTCTAGCTACATACATAGCAATCATAACAGTTAAGACTGACCTGTCCTATCAAATGAACATGCATGTATACCATTTACAGATGTTGACTCTAAACATTTAATTGGGATTGTAGATTAGGTCTCATCACTCTGATATGAATTACTAGTATATTAACAGCTTGCAAGTGTTTGGATATTTATGAAAATGCCAACAGTCTCAGAATGCTCATAGATGCATATATTTAGCTAAAATACTCTACTTTTATTTCATTGTCAATATTTCATTTATTTAGAAAGAGCAAGCAACACTGTTACTGAGGTAATAATCATAGACAAGGTATTGAGGTAACAGATAAGAGTAAACTACTTATTTTATAAAAAGAGTTTATTGATACCCAGTAGAGATTCACAAATAACGTATACAGTCAAACAAGATGAGCTAAGAAACCCAAATAATTCACCAACACAACTGGACTTCTTACAGAACTAATTGTATGCCTGTAAACGGTAACACATAATTTTCGTTTCCTTTTGTGAAACATATAATTTTAGTTCTTTCTTTCAGAATCACTACTTGTGAGTCAAACTTGGCCATTCTATGGTTCTGCAAAAGAAAATGATCATTTTTGCATTGTATGGCAAAACTGTAGCAGGCTACCTTGAGAAGGTTTGGGCTTGGGCTGATATTTGCTTCAGTGACTCTGTTTGAACAGGAGAAAATGTGAAAACTAGAAAAAAGAAAAAGCAAGCTAAAGAGAAGAAAATGTTTCTGCATATCTTCAAAAAGCAAAATAGCCTAATGTTGCAGACAGTTGTTAGGAGGCTGATTTTTTCTGAGATCAAATATGAATTTTATAGAAATATACAAGAATACATATACTGTTTGCTATTTCTAAACACAAGGTAAAGTATCTAAAAATATTTCTTTAAAAAAATCAAGAAAAATAATTTAAATTCCTATATATTAAAAAGTGAAAATCACAAACATTATTAAGCCTCTCATAGCTGTGTTTAGGATATGTTTTCTTTATAGTATACAGAAAGAGAAATAAGTGGAAAATACTTATGAGAAATGGTGAGCTGAATATAAGATGACAGTATTCTCTTAAGGTTTCCACTGTTTTTCAAAATATTTCTGAACACACATTACAATGATCCACTCAACGCAAGACAGACAAAGAAAGTATTTTTTAACAAGAAGAACATGGCAAGCTCTTTGCCATGGACTGATAATCTATACTGAGACATATGTGCCGGCTTATTGAATGCAGTAAATGTACCTATGCCAAAGTTTTAGAGTATTTAATACTCTCAAGAAGGTCAAAACAGAAATATTTCTGCAGCTCCCACAATTACTGTCTTTCCTAAACTACCTTCCATGGTATCCTGACAAGGAGTCCCCGTGTGGTTCTCTTAGAAGAACGGTCGTTTCTGATTACCTTTCTTCAGGGAGGGGGGGTGGGGGGTGGGGTGGGGTGGGAAGGAGGGTAGGAAGTATAAAGTGTTATAAAAAAAAAAATAATAGGCAGAATACAGAAAAAGTACCTTCAGATTGGTTGTTTTGCAGCTAATTACTGTATGTCTTATTTGTTGAGAACTATTTATTTCTATTAGCCTATTTATTACTATTATTCTTCTGATAATATATCTTTGTGAGTTTATTCATTACTTCTGATGGATGGAAATCTGTATCAGCTATGACACTGAGATTGTGGGAGTACTTCCAAAATTCCAGGTCCATGTTCATACCTTGACTGCATGTCATGTCCATATTCCTTTTCGCTTTTTATGACTTCTAAACTAACACTGAACACACACATGCAAATTGCTATCTAGGCCTTCATTCTTTATTACTTTTAATGTGTAAAAGCTCGGGGGCCTAAGTGATTATCTGGATCCTCCTCTTCTGGCCATACAGATAGTTATGACTGTTACGATATTTATGAACCCTAAACTTCATGTACTTAAAATGGGGGGAATTAATCAAATATCTTAATTTAATATTTAAGACTGTACATTTTTGCATTACACAATAATCTTCTTCATAAAAAAGCCCACAACCTTCTATATTTATGTATTATAATTCTATTTCTTGATGAATAATTTGATATACACATTACATCTCACATACCTATACATTTGGCTGACATGTCAGGCTGTAGTAACATAATACACATCTGCCACAAAAATAGCATGCTAGTTACAAAGAGAAAGAAGGCAGTACCAACTAAATCCCTCATATATATCATGAGGTGAGCAGCAATGCAGTAAGCATGAAAGTGCAGAACAAGAAAACAATAGGAGACATAATATTTAAGCTTAGTATTTAAAAACAGAAATAGAAAATAATATTTTGGAGTTTTCCTGTCTGTTTTATATTTGACCATACACAGCCTGCATTTGGCTGAAGTACAAATCACTCAGTGACTTTGCAAAAACACATCTTGAAATTTTCTCAGCACTTCCGTCTCCCTACAGCACACACCAGTAACATGTGCTAGGTATTTTAAAATCCATTTAACACAGTAATTGATCTTTTGTTTAAAAAAAAAGTATGAAAGAAAAAAAGTAATTGGAAAACTACTTTTCACCTATTCCTGAAAGAGATACAGGACAAACAGGCAGATTCAGCCAGTGAGGCACTTGTAATACACTTGAATGCAAGACACTCATTAACTCATATTAGCTTAAAAGTCTGGATGGCAAAGACCATGGAAATGAGAAAAACTCTGTGAATTTGGGAAAATAATAATAAAAAAAATACACTCATATCTTGAGTGGAATTTCTCAGCTGCATGACTGCAGTAATGCTACATAACTCTGTCTGCAGTGGTAAATGAAAATAACTTTTCAGGCTGAAACTCCCAGGAAAATTTGTTTCTTGGTATTACTGTGTGACCTTGGAAAGCCATTAAGTGCTAAATTGAAAAAAAAGAAAAAAAAAGAAGAAGAAGACGGAAAAGGATTAGTTCATCTCTTTCCTAGCACTGAATTAAAAATCTGAGTTAAGTGCCTAGAATTGCAACATGCTGGATTTGTTAGAAAGGGACTCCGTACAACCAGACTTCTTAGATGGACATTAATTTGATCATCCAGCAAGCAAGTGTAGAAGATAGCAAAATTTCTTAACTTCCACCTCTGACTGCAAGCACCTTACTAAGAAAATGTTTTCACACATCAAGAATTGCAGATCATGATCTTGTCATAAAAGTAGGTGTCTCCACCTGCTTTAAGAAAAAATTTACCATGTGGTTTCCACCTTCCCTCTGCCCCCATAATTTTAAGAAAAAAATGTACTTTAAGAAAACATCTTAATCTTTTCTTTTAACATAGAAGTGCTCCTAAAATGACGCAACAAGTCATTTAGTGCACAGCCCTGCTCAGGATGTGAAGATTTAAGTTTAATTCTTTCCCCTGCTTCAGGACAGCTCAGTCTACTGTTGTCTTTTGCTTGGGCACTGCTGTAATTGCTTTTACCTATTTTAATGTGTACAGGTCTCCTGGCTCTCCCTTTTGAAGTTGTCCCACCATGCAAAAACAATCAACAAACCAACCAACCAACCAAGATCTTCTTCCAAGAGGGCCAGAAAGAGGAAGCACAATATCAAAGTGCAATGCTTTAAATACTCACCAAGGTGGCAGGGGAGAACATCTTCTTACGCATTTTCACCATATGAGGGACTAGACTGGAAATTCCTCCCTCTGTTATTTCCAAGGCAAACCCTGTCTTTGGATTCCAGCTGTGTACCAATCTGGTCTTCCTCAATGTCCAATCTGAGAATTCCATAGCCTGCTCGGAAGCAGCTTTAATATTCAAAACTTAGGTACATGCAGAGTTAGGTATCTCATGAGCTAAGTGCCTAGTGCTGTTTTAAAGCCTGGAGTTTTAATTATATATGGGCCTCAATCTTGCTTAAATACTGCCGAAGCACCTAAGTCATTTTATAGGAGCTAGATCTCATTCTACTGCATGCTTGAGTCTTCCATCCCCCTTCAATATAGTTCTGTGCTTGGAAGCCATGCTAAGGATGGTTATATCAGAATCTACATTCAACAGAAGACTTCTTAGAATATGTCTGTCTTGTTCAGAAGTCCTTCACAGGGTCTGTGTTTTTACCTCCTCTACAGGTGTATAATGGTGTAGGAGATACAACATTTGAAGAGTATCTGGGCTACTTTGAGTGAAAAATGTCTTTTTGACCCATAAAGAATGTATCAGGATTTGTCACCTAAATCACTGAGTTTTATATACTGAAGAAAGTAGCCAGGAAGAAAAAAAAAAAAAGCCCTTAAAACCTCATGGTCCTCACATTAATTCTTGTGTCCTTACCTGGAGAACCACTTTTTGGTTTAGCATTTAATAACATGATTTGAAATGTGCATATGCTGAACTTTATTTGATAGCAAAAAATGACATGCCCAAAGACAGTGCAATGAAGTATAAAGGATAAGGCTCAGTAGGGGTTTGTGTCTGCCTTGTGAGCAGCAGATAAAATATCCTTTTCTTGCAAGTGTTCTTGTCCTTTAAAAAGGCTTTTTAAATGAAAGCTGCAGTCTGATTTAATAGCTTTTCTTGCAAGTGAAAATAAGTGGTTTAAGTCTTTAATATGTGTCTCAGAACAGCTATTTTATTTCTGTCATGTCGAGTTCTTCATGTCCTGACAGCAAGACCAAACAGGCAATCACTTTCCAACTTTTCCTTTCATCAGAAAAAGACTAAAATTCTATTCGTTGTACTAAAAAAAAAAAACAAAAAAAAAACCAAACCACCATAAAACACACGCACACACAAAATCAACCTCAAAACCATCACTGTAGAGAAATGCGAAGATGAAAAAACGAGCAGGGTATATACTGTCCTGATTGCGAGCTGACAAAGAAAGGGTGTATTTGTCAGCTCCTCTGGTGCAAAATGCCTGAACAAAAATTCTGGAAAGAACTGGGAAAGAATATTTCTTTTTCTTTTTCCTTTCAGGATCAGCTTTCCATTGTCCTTTATTAACACAATTTTTCTGCACATCATCCTACTTGAGATGCAGAGTAAAATGTTCACCCTTTCTCCTGGAGAAGCAGGACACCTCCCATCAGAATAAATGCCAATAGCTGAAGCTGTTGCCAGGGCTCAAGGATTCTGCAGAGCATCTCCTTGGTCCTCAGGCTCACTGTCCATTTATAAAACAATGTGGATCACACCTCACTCCTCATCTCACCTGAACTAGTAGTCACACATGTACAAAGCTGACTTGTAATACTTTCTCTTTGTGTTAGTCTTATAATATAAATTTCACAAGTTAGATACTGTACAGGGAACATTCATATTAGGAAACAAATATCTGCAGTACTTGAGGCTGACTTTTTTAAAAATGTCAGTATTTATTTGAACCTTCCTATTTTAATCTTTCTTACCTTTTCTTTTGGATAAAATGCTTTGGAGATGAGGGCGTCTGGAACTGCTATCAAGAATCAAAGACTGAAGAACAAGTTTTATTTCTGTAGGATGCTTTCCTAACTTCCTCATATTAGTTAGTGTAATAGCTGAATATACCATGTACGTACACAACTGTGTGACATACGGTAAAAAAAAAAAAAAAAAAAAAAAAGCAGAAACAAATAATTTACACAAGTACATGCATGAGTATTTATACCTAATTATTTTCTCCAAGAGCAATCAATATGATTTCAGTCACCAAGTTTCAGTGATATATTGATTTATAAAATAAGAAAAAAAAAAGTCCTCTGTGATTTACAGGTGTAGTAAATTGATGGTAGCAATATATTAGCTTGATACACTTACTTGTAGTACACTTTTCAGCCTAGAGTATGGTAAAGTACTTTTTCAACTTCTTGGATATTTTTCTTTGTGAATGATGATGAACAAGGAATGAATATATCCAGGACTTTAAAATATTTTAGAAAATTATATAAAGTTGTAACAATAAATGAAGCAATTACAAACAACATCAGGAAAAGATTCAGAAGAAAGCATCTTTTTCAAAGGATGATATTTCAGAATGAAATTGGAATTTTCAATGTCATACTTCACTGCAATTAATCTTTTAATGACATCTATTGTAGTTCTTACGACACTAGTACACAGAAAACTCAGGTATATTCATATACAGCTTCAACATGTATGTCACAGGACCAGATTCAACCAATAATAAGGACTAGCATGGTGAATTCTCTCAGGAATAAAAATCCAAAGAATTGTATTTTCTTTCTTACACTGCTTTCTAATTTGTCTGTTTAAATTTTTTGCAGAGGTTATCAGGTGCGTGAAATTCTTATGAAGTGACAGTAGGACTCAGTCTTGTCTGCAGCCAATATTCTTTAATTATGGAATATTTTGCCTTTTGGTCTTTATATTAAAGGAAAATCTAATGTCGGCAATTATATTATTAATCAGAATCTTGATTTTTGTCCCCTGGGAGAGAAAAATTCTAAACTTCAATTTATGGAGGAATTTGAGCCTATGAAGTTTTCAGGAATAAAAATAGAAAGGAAATTAAAAGAATTGTACTCTATTACAATTTAGCTATATAATTGAGTCTTTAGTTTTATTTTTTCTTTTTAACTAATACTACATTAATACAGTTAGTTTTTATTCAGCTGTTTCATGTCAATTTCTTCAGTGCAGCTCTGTGAGATTTTTAGTATCATAATTCTAGGTACAGATAAATTTTTATAGTCAAGATTTATCTGTCAAGAAAAACTGAAGAGGCAGATGGTATAGAATACATTGATGTTTAGCATTAATGATAACGATAAAGAGTTACTTTGGGATCAAAAGGCTTTGGGGGCTGACAGAATCTTTCTGTAGTTTATGAATTAATAGTCCTCTAGTCACTTTTTCTCCATTCCTTCTTCTCCACTAACCTGAACAAAGTGAAATGCCTCAAGGACATGACTTCTAAGCACTGAGAAAGTGGAAATGTTGATAGAAGGTGCTCACTGAAGGGCTACGAGTATGTTTTTATTGATAGAATATGAAAATGTCTGCTTGTATTTCAGCTGAAGTATCTTCGCTTTTGGAAATAGAATAGAAAAGTAGAAAGTGTGGTCCAATAAAATAAAATATTGCTCTGAGGATCTGAAGACTACAATTCCTTTTTTTTTTTTTTTTTTTTTTTTTTTTTTTACTTTGTAGCTATGTGTTAGTAAGCAAGTAATTTCATCTTCTTTTATACCATTTCCTTCAACCCCAAGACACTAAACTATTTAGAGCTGAAGCCATCTTTACTAAGTTCTTGCTGGTCCTTGACTTTTTTCAGCCAGGAGGGCTTTTGGCTTTTCAAAGGGTCTTTAGAATTCTACTGCAGTAATAATAATTTACAGCTTATCTGATGTAGATATGACCAAGGGTAATGTGGCAGGCTACTCATGAAGAAGATACTGATTCTCTGCTAATTCCTTGATTTATTTCATCCACTGTTTGATTTTTTCCATTAGATGAGGGTGAAAAAATATTTCAAAAGAAATTCTGTTTAAATTAAAATGGCAGTTGGCTATCACAGCTGGATGAGTCCTTGTATTCTTGAATTCATAGAAGGTAAGTGATTACTGTTATCATCTAGCTTGAACTCATAGACAACAAATGTCAGGAGCCTTTTCTGAAACAAATCCAGTCAGGACTAAAACATAACATTCAGGAAAAAAATGCCCTGTCTTGAAAAAGATTCGAAGATGCATTGAAAGCCCTTTAATTATTTTTTTTTCAGAGATGAAGTATTCTCCTTTTTCTTTAAATAATAGAAATAAAAAAGTCTTATTTAAAATCAGACTGGTTTTGATCCTGTCAACCTTGTTATGATTTGTTCTAATGGACAAAGACCCCTGTGTATGTTCTTTATGCCACTATTCCCATCTGTGACAAAATTACCCAACCCTCTTTTTTTTTCCTCTGAGAAGCCTGGAGTGTTCACTAAAGGGATATTTAATTAAACATAACTTGCAATCATTTGATCACTTTCATGGCTATTCTTTGAATTCCAAAATTATTTCGATACCCTTCTTAACTGCAGAAATCTGAACACCAAGATCCAGCAATAAAAAACAATGCCAAATGCATACCATCTGCTATATGATATTATCATGTGAATTCATCCAGCAATTAATTTATCAGCATATCAAAGTAAAAAATCATGAACACAATTTAGTCACTAAGGTTTTTTTCAAAGTCACTGCTTTCCAAAATACAGCATCAACCCATGCACAAGGCTTCATTTAAAAAGATTCAGGCCTGTCTTGTATCCAAAAAAATTCTGATGATTCTTTATTAATAGCTATCTGCTTCCTCATTTTCTACTTTCTCTTTTTGTGATCTGCAGACGCATTTAGTAATGGTTTTGTGGTTTTATTTTGTTTGTTTTTTCAACTACTTTTTGATGGAGATTTTGAATAGTGCACAATGAAAATCTGATCTCAGGGACATACTAGAACCACACAAATTTCATTTGATGAAAACTTCCCATTTATGTTCTCAGATATAAATTACAGGGTTTGATCTATTTAATATGCACATAATTAAATATCATGTGATATGAAACTGTACAAAAATCCAAGTTCATTAAAAAACTATTATCTTTATCAACAAAACCTGTAATTTCAAGTTGATTTTAACAAGTTCCATTTTCCTTAAACTCATGCCAATTGGCTTTGATTCTGTGGCCTCAAGCCTATTCTCACCCATCTATTGCATTGCTTAGAATGGATATCAGATGAGCAGACGCATAATTTATGATAATACTCATTTCCCAGGGTTCCTCTAGAAACCAGAGCTTTCTCAGTACAATATGCCCAGGATCTAAGAGGTGGGAATTTTTTACATATTACCCCCTCCCACATCTAAATTTGTAAAACAAATGTAAACAGAACAAACTCAAAAGTTTCTTATAAGAAGCCAAAGAAAGTAAGATATTCCAAACTCCACTTTGCTCAATGGGGGGGAAGATGAAGGAAAGAACAATATATGACAGATTATTATACCTTTGCTTTATTAGAAGTGTAATTAATGCTGCTGAGTATCTACAGAGACTGTGAGTGACAGAATTAGATATTTTCTAGTACTGTCAAACATTAGCTTTACTCCTATAGTCTTCCAAGATTAATAGAAAATCAAGACCCTCATTCTATATAAACCTTGCTTAGTTAAGATCGAGTTGTCTCCTTGAACTTGTCAGTTAAATGTTCAAATTTTCTTCAGTTTCTGTATTTAATCTCTTTTCAAAGTTAAGTTTTAAATCACATAAGCTACACTTATTTGCCTCTCATTTGACTTATTTTTAAGAATCTGAAGTTTTATTTTAGACAGTCTGTAATTTTAAAAAAAACTTTTTATATTATTCCTTTGACCTACCTCTTGTATTTTTCAGTTTAAATTCCTTTGCCTATCTAATACAACTTCAACATTTCCCCTTTGGGGAAAAAATACCCCACAAACAACCAACAAAGGCATTTCTGATTGAGACATTTTTGAAATTACATCCTTGCTGAGTTTTTTTTGTGTTCATTTACCCATTCTGGGTGTTACTATGGTAGAGAGAATGAACACATGGACTCAATGACTCTACGTAATTTGTGCTTTAATAAATTATTTCCCTGACAGTTTGATGTACAGCTGTGCACAGTAAAACTATAAACTGTACTACCAAATTTTAACTATAATTATTGCTACTGAGGTTTGCATATGAAACTACAGATGTTCAAAAGCAGACATGTCTGTTTCCCAAAATTATTGAAAGTAAAATATAACACAACATGAAGCAAAAAGTGCCACTCAGAGAAGGAAGGTCACATGAACAGAAGATCCTGGGGTTGCTGGATAACATAAGACATATTACATTAACCTTCAAAAAATTAAGGACTTCTTTTAACAAATATTTCCTGAGTTGGGGGAAAAATCAAGAAAGTGACAATTGCAGAGGTGCCTCTTAGAACTAAAATGATATTTTTATCCAGTCACTTGATTTCACATCTGTGCCTATCACTTCCTCTTCTTCACCAAAGTTCCAGATTGATTAGGATAAAGACAGTCTTTTGCTCTCAAAAAACCAGAACATCAGAAAACTATTTTGAAGTGTTTCTAACTATATCTTTTGTCTGTCTGTCTGTCTGTCTGTGTGCACGCATGCGTGCATGGTGAGGGAAGGAGGGTAACAGCGTGAAAGTTTTCTTCCTTACCTTGGTTATGCTGCCAGGCTAGCATTTAGTTTAATCCAAAATTTCCATCATGCACTGATTTAGATGCCAGGTCACATCCCATCCCAATACTTTTAGGTTAAGGTGGAACATAACTGCTAGTGAGTGCAACGTTACTGCAAATTTATTGCACAGCAAGGGTAGAAAGGGAGAGGAGGTCAAAGTTTCACAGCACAAAACACAGAGTTGAGTTCTCACTCTACTGGTGGGGAGAACCATTGTGTTAAGAATCTGTGTTATCCAACTGGTCACTGATTTTATCTTACAGCCTTTAAGATCTTTGTATATAGAGCGATTTCTGATGAGCTACCTCTGGGCTAAGCAACTAAGGGCAGCAGCAGTGGAAGCATTAGCTTTCCCTTCAGTAGCTCAGGAACTCATAAACATGCCTTTCTGTCTTTTGAGACAGTAATTTTGTGAGATAGTGCTTTTATAAAAATCCTTTCATCTTTATTCCTATTTGATTATATCATAACAAAAGATACTCTCACCTATAATTATGTAAAGCATATACTCTCCATTTGGAGTAATGGGATCATTTGTTTCCTTGTAACAACCTAACATGCACACAAATCACCATCGTGATTAACTGCTAATCCTGTGCATGCTGTGGTTAAAAGCAAGGGAAGCAAGATAGCAATATTTCTGACCCTAATATCGATAGTATCCCATGAGTATTAGAACCTCATTTACCCTCAAACTGCTGTATCATCAGAGACTAAGGTAATACCAAACTGTTTGCCTATGATACAATTTCTCAATCAGTCAGCATGTGGATAGGACTAGCTGTAAACACAGCACTGTCTATAACACAGGCATAGAATTGTTCTTCTCTGACTGTTAATGAAGGTAAGTAAATCTGTATATCCCCACCCTGAACCTGACATCTCTGTGTTTTTTAGGGCAGTATCAAGAAAATAATTACAGTATTTGCCTCTATGTTTACTGTCAGTGTGGAGGAGCTACTGCCTTAGACAGACATGGGTTTGTTACTTCATCAATTAAAGCACAGTTTAAACAAGAGCTGATTTAACTTTCAGCTAATGAATGGAAACTGTCAAAATTAATTTCTCAGTCTGTGATCTGTCAATTCTTAGAACTAGGAAGTGGAAACAGGAAAAGTAAATTGAAGGTACAAAATACAGCAGCCATTGTCACCATCATCAAGGTAAAGCATTTTCAGATTTCAAGAAATAAAAATCATGGCCACGTGTTAGCCTAAGTATGAATCTGGGATCACTGAGGCAGGAATGTTTGTGTACATGTTCCTGTATTGAACATGTTCATATGAGCAAGACTGACTAAAAGTTAATAACATTTTAAAGACAACAACTGAAATAAAGTTTGATTCTAGACCATATCTACAGAGCCCTTGCACATTGCAAATCTACCCATATTTTCATTATGCATGTTAGCTTAGGTTCCAAAAACATCGTATGCATGTCATCCTAAAACTCCTAAAGACTGATTTAGTTCTCTTTTCAGACTTTCTGTAAGGCAAAGTAGATCATGCTGAGTTTCGTGTTGCTAGGTTTCTTCCACCACTCAAGCTTACGTATGTAGCAATATATTTTCCCAACACTGTGAATTGCAATGTAGTCATTCTACTTATCACTGAAAAAGTGGACAAAATTATCCCTTTGTATTCAAAAGGTAGAGAGCTTTAATAAACACAATCCAAATATTACCTTTTACTGTTTCTACTATTGCAAAGGCAATGTTTGCACAAAATAAACCAGGATTGGTCATGGCTTATGACTATGAGAATTAAGTTCTGTTGTCAGAATCCATACAGCTCATTCTTATTGCAGAAAGCTAGTGGTATACCTTAAAGTTTAGCTTCTAGTTTTTATCTATTTTGGCTCACTGTTTACAAGGGGTGGGTGGGGGTGGGGTGGGGTAATAAAAAAAAAAAAAAGAGAGAGAGAAAAGGAAAAGGTTTTACTTGCAAGTTAACAAATACGAGTTCATTTTAAAATGATAACATATTGTACAGTTGCAGGTACCTCAGCTTTTCAATCAGAATACTTAAATAATGACTGTAAAATTTTTTCTTTAATTCATTTGTATTTGTTTTTGAACAGTCAAATACTTATACATTAAATTGTTTTATTACTCGGCATTTAGCATAAATACTTGGTTTTGTTATGTTTTTAGCTCCCCTCCACACGGAGATTTTGTTAATTTTGTATCATCCTTGAATGATTTGCTCAACAAGGAAAACAAAAAGTGATCAATGTACTCAAGTCCAGCCCAGAGTCCAACAGAGTCAAGGCGCAAAATGATTCACAGTGTTTCCACTGTATATGCTTATTTTCCCTAGAGAAATGTGCAATAGTATGTAACAGTAGTCTTGACTTTATTTAGTCATACTGTTCAAGACAATTTTTATATTACTTTCTCATGTTGTTGTTGTTTGTTCTTTTATTTTAGCCCTTCATGAAGAAAACAAATCCCTTAAAGACACACGAGCTTCAAGCATGTGACTAAGGCTGCTCAGGTTTCAAATATGTGTCATACAGAGGATAGCTCTTCTGCAGTGTCTGCACATATATCCTAGGAGTCTCCATGTTCCCAAATGAGGGACTGCTGGAACTATAAACACAGTGGAATAGAACTCAGCTCACAGGAAAACTATTTAAGACTTTAGTAAGTTTTGCAGCCTATATTGTGTTCAGTGCTGACATGATTTTGCTGCTAGCAGAAAACTACCCTGGGGAGTTTTAAATATTTCAGATAAGTCTACATGAACTGAAGATAACTCAGTGGCTGTAGTTTAGTTTCTTCCCCCAAGGAAAAAGGATAGTGGTGCCTTTCTAAATTGTTTCATTATTTTATGTGGATACATTATGAAACAGGTTCAGTTAAGTTCTTTTTATATTTGAGGGATCAAAAGGAACATTTCACTATTTGCACAGGCACAGAAATCAAAGAAAGAATTCACTTTTGGGAGGAGGACTTTTTTCAAAATTATAAAAGAGAACATTAACTCATAAAGTAAGACTCTATGAGTCCAGTGTAGAGCTGGAATGAAATTATGAGACTGATTTATAAACTTCTGAAATAAGGGTTCATAATTGAAGTGCTGACACAGTAGTAACAAGTGTGAACCAAGTGTTATTGTCATGAGAAAAAACTCCTGGAAGTGCCAGATGAACTCTTAAAATCATAATAACCACATATTGCTTAATGTCTCCAAACGCCTCTACATCTGATCCCATCCCCTATACATATATCCCTGCTATACAAAGTGGAAAAATGTTCATTGTTTGTGATATTTTTTTACATGTATTAGAAAAGTATCTTTAGTTGTGGAATTAATCCCACACTCATTAGCAAAATCCATCGATGGAGTCTTTGTAGTCTTTGTTTGTCTACCATTTCTGTTTTATAGTAGTACAGGCATACTAAAGGAGTAGTAGCTCAGCATGACCAGGCACAGTAGATGCATATAATATATTATACATATACAAGACTGATGTGTTGGATGAGACCAGTGTGGACTCTTATTGATTCTCCTGGACCATTACTTTTTGCAAACTCATGCTATGCTTCACCTGGTTATGTTATTTGAGTACTATGGTCTGAAATCAAAGAAGCTGAATTTATCTATCTATCTGTTTTAAAGGTCAGCGCTCCACAAAATTTCATGTCTGAAACAAAATCATGTGCATTAAAAAAATGACAGATTTATTTCAAAGTACATATCATTTTGCAGGCTTTCACCATAATCAGATAATTTTTACTTTTTGGTTTCTGTCTTCTGTATTTTATACACTTTCTGAATCTTTCTTCACAATTATAAGATCCTTAAAGGAAGACATGTATCTTTTGTTATATATTTATACCTAACAACAGAGCTTTAAGAGCTCAATACAGGTGTGATATGATACAGTATATGGGAGGTCAAACACCATTATCAAATACCTTTTTTAAATTATGGCAAGGATAATGAAGTGAGCTTTATCTCACAGACCCATTGGAACCCATTAATGTGCTGTAAGCCACTCATGGTTACACCACTGAGCAGCAAAAACTCAGATGGTGATGGAGAAAACCTCTTCAGGGCTCTGCACACTATGCTTTAGTTGTCTATTGGGATACTTAATGACAGCTTATTTCCAGGATAGCATCTGAAATAATAAGGAAACTCTCTGTAATCAAGAAATTGAGCAGAGAGAAGAAAGTGTAGCACCTAAAATAGGTTGCTGAACTGGCAGTTATTTCCTTTGCTTCAGATAAAAAGCTGCTTAAGGCAGCCTAGATCAATGAACAGGCTTTTATATGTGGTACCATTAAAAAAAGGGAACCAAGAATCCAGTTTTATAAGTATAGTTGAACTCTTTCTCTGAAAGGAGTGAAAATCCAATCTTCATTTTAGAGGCCAAGATATATGTGTAAGTATTCATTAATGGAACAAAAGGATCATTATACACTATACTTAAATCTTATGAGCACTAAGGAAAAAAATATACATGCTCCATGTATGTGTTTTAAACAAAGATTAATTATAAAGAACGAGTTTGGGGGAATATGAATGGCCTACTTATGATCATTGGAAAAGGCTAAAATAGGCTGATATGTTCCAATGTAAAGCCTACATTCTGCTTCATTTTCCTCCTTAATTGGTAATGTAATCCAAAAGCAAGAAAGAAGTAAAAATCTACTACTTGGAGGCATTGAGACATGGTAAAAGCAAGAACATTCTAGATGGAGACTTAAAATGAGCAACCCATCGTTTTGTAATCCACAGTAACAATCCAAAATTTTGTTCATAATGCTGTAGATTTCAGTATCTATCAGCAAAAAATGAAATGAACAATGACAAAATCACTTCCTTACTTATCTTAGTGCTGTATATCACACTTATTATGTAACTACTTTGATGCTAGACAGAAAATTCCCTTGAAATTACATGAAAGTGAAATACATTCAAAGTGGATTATTAATTCATTCATGGATCAAGTCAACAATTAAAAGTACAAAGCATTAATCTTGGAAGTCATAAATAAAGGTATAGTTTTATTTTAGATGGTAAATTTGGATAAGAAACTATTATAAGAAACTTGTTTACATTAAAAATTTGCAGCTAAAATATGAGAAAAAGATAAATAGAAGTTCATATTTTAGATTTTGAAATTTTAAGATTGGCCTAAAACTGTTTTGTCACAATTTGAGGTTATTGAAAATGAAGAGTTTCATTTTGATGTCTTCAGAAATGATAACTTCAGAAATGAAAGTTGATGCATTTTACAATGTTTAAAATCCAGTGATTTTGTTTTCTAACTTTGTGATATGATCCTCACTCTAATCTGCTTGACTTCTTTCATTTTGCATTAAAACCAGCTACAATATAATATCTGTCCACATTAAACACTTGTAATATGCAGTTATATTTTATGTTTCACTCACGAATGAAGCACAGAATTTACATTAAGAAACCTCACTCCTGCTGACCAGAATTAAAAAAAAAAAAATATTTCATGAACTATCTTAGAGGAGGATCTATTTAATTTATAAATATTATTTATTTGTATACATAAAAGCCAGCCTTTGTTTATGGATATGAATAGCAAAATATGAAAATCTGTTCACAACTCCTCAGCTAGCCTTTACAGATTTGGATTTTAATGCAAAGGAATGAATATGCTCGCAAAGATTTCCAAACATAGCGAAGTATATTGTGTGAAAATATGGTTTGAAGACAGCACTTTCTATCTGGGTGCTAGATGTGCACATATAAGTAAAACCAAGCAGCAAAAATAAGACATTTAAAATATTGGTGTTCCTAGTATAGTATCCCATTGCATTCCAGAAAGAAAAGGAGAGAAAAGAGTCATAGAATCATAGAATCTTTTAGGTTGGAAAAGACATTTGAGATCACCAAGTCCAACAGTTAACCTAGCACTGCCATGTCCGTCACTAAACCATGTCCCTAACTGCCACATCTACACGTCTTTTAAATACCTCCAGGGATGGTGACTCAACCACTTCCCTGGGCAGCCTGTTGCAGTGCTTGACCACCCTTCCAGTGAAAAAAATTTTCCTAATATCCAATGTAAACCTCTCTTGGCACAACTTGAGGCTATTTCCTCTTTTCCTATCACATGTTACTTGGAGAAGAGACTGACACCCACCTTGATACAACCTCCTCTCAGGTAATTGTAGAGAGCAACAAGGTCTTCTCTGAGCATCCTCCTCTCCAGATTAAACAACCCCAGTTCCCTCAGCTGTTCCTCATCAGACTTGTGCTCCAGACCTTTCACCAGCCTCGTTGTCCTTCTCTGGACATGCTCCAGATATGCTTTCCTATATACCTTATATTTTTTCTCCTGTTTACTCAACTTTTGTGCCAGGTGATTGTAACATTAGTGTGCATCCTCCATAATCAGAGGCAATTACTAAACTGTTAAGACAAAGAGGTTGACCTAAGTTCCTAAAAAGCTTTGTCCTGAATATACATTTTTAATTTTGGGGTATTTTTATGGTGCAATACTATGTCTTCACCAGCACACAGTAGGACAGACTTCTTTAGCAGATGCAACAAAAAGAAATTTTTCATAGCAGAAATGTCTTTGCAAGAAAAAATGAAAAAAACCCTAAACTTACTCAGAAAGATGATTGAAGGACTCATTTTCAAAATTATTTAATCTCTTACCAGTGCTAGGCATGGTTTTAAAGAGTTCAGAAGGAGGTTACTAACCAAACTTACTTTCAAATATATTGAATTTAATAGATCTATTGATTTAAATAAATATATTTATTTTAAAATAAATACATCTTGTATGCCATGAAATATATTCCTTTCTGTCTACTATACGTCTTGTGTAAAGGGAGCTTATGGTACTGGTTGAGTTGTCATTAAGAAGCAGCTGTATAGTAACTGCTGAAGTCACAGCTGATAATAATTTTGGCAGTCTCGGTGGGGAAACCAGAGACAGATTTATCACGGCAAGATGAACTATATTTGCAGAGTTTGATTCCTTTAGAAGAAGACCACACAAGACAGCTTGAAGGATTTCGCCATGATTCATTTGTATGATCTAGACCATAAATTTGTGATCTGCCTGTTGTGAGGAGTGGCACATAGCTGTGCCACCTGAGGAGCAGGGAATGACTCAGAGCATCACTGTTCTTACCTCCCCCGTGGGAGGTATAAGTTACTTTGAACTTCCTCTTGTGTAACAGCTCACTTGTCTTGCATGTCTGTCCAGATGCTCTAGCAACCCTCAGAAGAGAAAAAGTCTGCGGGTTTCCAACTCAATTCCTAATTGCTTGCTTTGAGGTGTCAGTACAGGCCTGTGTGAATGAAGACAGGGAGCCCTTGCAGACAGGGTTATTAATGTCACTACTTTCACAAACACTAAATGATGGAGTCTGAAATGCTTCCTCTCATTGAGTAACACTTCATCTCAGGAATAATTCTGGATTCATTCTAAACAGGAAAATTCACGCGGATGTTGCCATTTCTCCCTCTATTTTGTGAGTTTGTATATTTTGTCCATTTATAACCAGTCTCGCAAACTGTTGAGATTCTCTTGTATAATATGACTTTCCTTATGTATGACTATTTTTAATGCATTAATCATTAATTTTAATGATTAATTTAACTTTGAAGATCAAGAAACATGTAAGTATCCTTTCAAATTCTGTTTTTGTTTGCTTCTTTATTGGAACAGTAAAGGTATTTTATATTAGTTTTGTAGAGCACTACAACTAGTGAATAGCAAAACCTTCCTTGAATTTGATGTAACATTCTGTGTTGGTTAGCTGTGTTAAACTGCTGTCCCTATAGAAAACAACAACAACAACAACAACAACAAAGCTGTTGGTTTTGCCAAAAATGTATCTAAGCTAAAGAGAATATTAATGAATAAGTATAAAGAATTATAGTAAAAAACTCTAGGATCACCTATGCTTATAAATTAATGTAATCAAGGATTGGTTCTCATGTTTTTTGACAACAAATATAGAAAAGCTGTTCCATCTCCCAGACTGATGGCATCATGTTTTCTGAATAAAAGAGAAAGATTAACTGGATGATGAAATGATCCCCTGAAAACAGTGTATACTGCAGCCCAATTGTTAAAGCAATTTCTAAAAAGTCAATGGCACCATCCAGTTTGATATCAGGTGTGTCAGCATGTCACCTGTTCTTACACTGGGATCACCAAATAAGTCAAAGGACTTACCTGTCCCATTTATGCTATATGGTGTGTAGGGAAGGAATCCTAAGTTTTCGTCTTGCTTCTTTTTGCTGATGACATGATGCAGGTCCTTGCATAAGGTTACTGATAATGACTTTGAGCTGATGGAGGAAACCTAATTTTAAAGGACCTTAACACAAAACTTAGGTCAGATATTCAGGTCATATTCTTCAGGGATAGATTTTCATGTTTAATTCTTACTGTAATATCTGACTTGTTGAAGCCTGAGATTCTTAAAGCAGAAAAAACTAATGGGCCTTTACCAAACTGAAAATGCTAGACATACAAATGATGGACTGGCATTTAGAAAGTCAGTCTGAAGTAATGGAACTCACTATACATTGCCAGCTATACATTCATGCTGGCAGAACTGGGAACAGTAAAGAGAGGGATTCTGTATGGCTGAGCTGTCAAGGAGAAAAGAAAAGCTCTCTGTATCCTAAAACCTTAAAGAGACATTTAGACAGCTGGGAGAGAAGAAGGAAAGTATCTCTGGTAGTGAAACTACAAAAAAAAAAGTCCTATGTCCTGATCTGCCAACAAAGTCTCTTGGTGGTCTCATCTAAAAAAATGTTATGAATACAAATGGCTCAGAAGGCATCCCAAGCAGTGCTCACAAATGTGTGACTCTAAATGTAAAAAATATTCATAAATATTAATATCTTTAAATAAATGTCTTTTAAGTTATATTCAAATATATAAGGGTATATTAGCCAAAGTTTTGAGATTATTAAGCATTATTCAAAATTAAATGAACTGAATTGAAATGAAAAAAATCACCTTCTATAACTTTTCATTTTGTTTCAGACAAAAGGAGTTTCTCCTTTTCTAAAGTCCATTTGTTCTGAGCTGTTCTTTTCTTCTTTTGTTTCTTTCAGAAAGGTTTTATTTTTTAATCTGCTGTTGTCATCATTCTCCACATTGTTGAGCTTATCCAGTGAAATTGTATGATCGTGTCTGTGATTAAAACTATATTAAATTACATTCATCATTGTGTATTTCCCAAATATGAGATGGTGTAAGAAAATGTCAGTCTTACAAACCAGTATCATAGTTTGCAAGCTGGAAAGGATACCTACAACAGATGGCATATCTCAATTGAGGAGTCAGGTTGGCCCAAGGAATGAATCACAGTGTGCAAGAGAAATAGTACGGATCAGAGATGTTAATAACATGTATCACATACACTGTAAAGCCCAGGATAAATCAGTTATTTAGTAGTTACTGTCATGCAAACCTGACATGTGCTTTGTAATATCAGTGCTGCTGTTCTGCCCTTTTTTGCATTCCTCATTATTATGCCTTTCTAAATATCTTCTTGATTATTGCCACCATCTAGCTTTTCTCACATCCTCTTTTATCACATGGCCTATAGCTGCAGGGTTTCTCACAGCAAAAAGCATGTTCAGAGCCTGTTTTGTACCTTACCTCCTTT
Source organism: Falco naumanni (assembly GCF_017639655.2). Taxonomy (NCBI): domain Eukaryota; kingdom Metazoa; phylum Chordata; class Aves; order Falconiformes; family Falconidae; genus Falco; species Falco naumanni. Next base: position 62,939,378 of record NC_054054.1, read on the forward strand.
TTGTTGGTACTCCAGACTGGTGGACAAGAGGTAACAGTGGAGTTTACCAAGCCTATACCCAACTGCACCTTCACTAACAGAGCTAAGGAGGCATGACATTTTGCAGTAAGTGAATTTTCCAACGCCCTCTTAGGAACGTGTCAGGGCCCTGAGCTCTCCCTTCCTGCCCAACCCCCAGGGTTTGGGGGCTTCTCTTTCAAGAAAAAACAAAAAGTCAGTTTGCATTCTGAGCTATAATTGGTTCCAAGTTTTTAATCATTCAAAGCATAGGAGTTCAAAAGAATAACCGTTTTAGGGAGAATGCAGGATTTTCCATTTTTGCATCATGATAAAGAAGAATAAATGCGTTTTGCAAGTGCATGAAGCATCTTGGATTCTCTCCTGTTATTCAGGTAGAGTTTTATTTTACAATTCTAGTCTTCAAACAATTTTTAAGAGAGCTGAATATGTATACATTTTCAAGCAGCGCACAGAAGCCTTGGGATAGACAGGAAATTATCTACATAACTCTTGAGATGTGTTTCAGAGAAACATGACATTTCATTGTATTGTTTACAATCACAGAACTTACGTGACTCCTAGCATCTAGACTTTTGAGAAAGAATACAAACAAAAAGCCTAATAAATGAGAAAAAGAATGTAAACAAATCATGTTTTGCTGCTAAATAACAGCCTGACTCCACCAATATTGTGGGTAAATTGCTGAATTTCAGGCTAAAACAGATTGTGTCTAAATCTTTGTTTTCTTTTCCTAGCTACTGTTCTACAATTGCACTCCATTGCAGAACATTTTAATCAAAATTTTATGATATTGTATAGGGATTCTAAAGATTTCAGGGAATATATTTTCTCTTACATAGCTCTCATTTCTACGTTCCTCTTCAAACCCATTGTTCTCCAATACTACAGCATAAGTAGGCCAATTTTTTGTATGTAAATACTGGAGCGACCAAACTGAAGACAAAAATGAGATCAACTACCTTAATACCATTTGTATTAAAGGAGAATTCTATTTCACAATACCACTGCTATGATAATAAAAATCCCTACAATTGAATTTTTTACCTCATGCTTATTTTCCCTTATTCTCAAGTTCTTCATATTTTCCGTGTGTAATTAGTGTCTAATATTACAGTTCTACTTACCATTGAAAAAATTAAAACTTTCTTACAAAAATTGAACGGTTAACTATATGATATTGGTGTTTGATGACTGTTATTTTTATTATGTTGGACTTCTTCATACTGAATAACTAGATCAACACAAAGATAGTGGGATTTTGACCTCCAGGCCCAACAGAAACTTTAATTCATTATTAGATTTCATAAACAAGACATAAAATTAATAATTGAAAATGCATGATCACACCAGTTCAGAGGAGCATGCATGTTACAACAGAAATGGAGGTCTGTACAGAAAAGTCAGAGCTAGAGACCAATTTGCTGCCTTCTGTGACTTCATTGGCATGCTTGTCTTACTCTAACATACATAAAATCAAGGACAAGGCTAAAAGTCACAGTATGGGCTCAGAGAGCATGCCTGGGATTGATATCTCCCTTGTGAGCACTCCTATGCCCCAAGCAAAAGAAAATGTTCCTCCCAGCTGACTGAGAACTTTTCACAGAGAATTCACTGAGCACACCACTGAGCAGAATTTGATTGACATAATACGGCTCCAGTACCAACCTTACTTCAAAACAGTAATGGTCTAGAAAGTACCCCAAACTTGGGCTAAGGTCCAGTTTGCTTAAGAGCTGTCTGGGCATTGAGATTGTAATTTGACAAGTAACAATTGAAGTTCCCGAATTTATTTTTTATCAGTACTGAATTAGAGGTTCTTTATAGCTCCCGTACCCCTTCCAAGAATAATAAAAATTGAATTAATTTTCTATGTTAATCTGAACAATGAAGCTCACATCCCTCTCCAGTGAATGCTTAGTGATCATTATTGCTTTAGCAAATGAAGCAGTGTCACGGGAAAATGATGAAAGGTTCTCATCCAGAACGTCCTAGTACAGGGGCTAAGGTATCATCTTACTAGGTGAACTGGGGACACTTCAGTCTCTTCAAGCAGGGTTTGGATTGGAAATGAATGTAAACATGTGTTGTGACAGCCTTACTTTTTAGGTACTGGGAAGAAACACTATGGATCCTGTTTATTTTCCAAGTGTCCCAAAATAGGAGACAGAGCTTTTTCATTTAGCATATATTTTGTTTCTTTTACAGTGAAAAGGGGTGTTTGTTTGTCTGTTTGTTTAAATTGTATGTCCGTGCAAATCTTGCTCATCTGATATGACAGAAGGAAAGGAAGCTAGCACTTTTTTTGTTGAAAAGTTGAAAAACAGACAATTTGTAATCTCTGGCTTCTACTAGAGGAAAAGAGCCGCAAACTTGTGAAGTAACCCTACATAAGTCATTTGACTCCCCAGTTTCCATTTTGGCTACTGTAAAATAGGAATAAAATACAGTTCTGTCTCCCAAAAGAGTTATGAAGTGCTTTGGGATTTTCTCATGAAGGGAGCTATGTAAAAGCTGATTCATTTTTTCTGATTATTCTCGTGGAAGAAAATCTGTTATTGGAATGTTAGCAGAAAGCAAGCATTAAGGAGACACAGACATGGAGAACATTTTATTTAAAAACTAAGCTAATACTAGCAGATGATACACAGTTTGTTATGCAGTACAACACATTTCTGGTTTTACAATGTTTTCTGTACAAATTTATGGAAATCAGTGGAATGTGTTTGTGCCACACTGGTCCTTGCATAAAGATCCATTTTCCCCGGTTTACAACAATTCTCCACGGTAGTCAGAATTTAATTAACTGGAACTACTTTTTTTTGCTCATGTGAAAGGGTTCTTTTCCTATTCTTAGTTTAATACTAGTTTCTGATACTAAGTTTATTATCTTAACCTATATGAAGTACTATATTTTCACATGTCTTCTATACGCACTAAAACCATCTCTGGTGTTTAAAAACTGCCCTTATAAAACAGTGACAATGTGTTTGCAGCAAGTGATTATATTTCCTTCCTTATCTTCCATAACACAAGCCTGCTTGCTTCTTTAAAAAAAAAAAAGAAATCAAAGATATTAATAGAGTTATATCACTCAATTCAGCACATATCTAGTACTGAATTAAGTATTGACTGAGTCTATGGTCCTGTAAAAGATTTGTATATTAATTTGAACAGAAGGAAAATATACCATGAGGGATAAATATTTATAAAAATATATATTTAATGAAAAAGAAGAATAGGTAGTGCTTAAGTGGGTTTTACTATCATTTTAAAAAACCTTTAAGCACATATATTTATAAAACTAGGCAATGCCGCCTTAAATCATGTGCTAGTCACCTGATACCACGTTATTTTGGAAGCTTTTCCACTAAGGAAAATACGTTCTAAATAAGAAATAAGTAAGTGTTTTGCCTTTAAATGAGCAATTCATTTCCCATGAATAAACCTGCAGTTTTTTTATAATGACAAAGATTCATATTAATTTTTTCAAAGCAAAAAAAAAAATTTAACACTTACATTTGTAGTCTGATATCTTAGATGATTACTACAATTCAGTATGCTTGGAAAAGTTTTCCTTCTCAGGTGCTAAAAAACTGAAATTGACTTATGCCTTTAATGAGAAAGCTTACTTCTAAATGGAATACAGTTTGTTTTCCCCAAACATAATGTAACTTCTAAAGTGATGGATAGGCTTTCAGTATTCAAACTGATTACTTAATTTAGCAGAAAACTATAAGTTTAATGAGACACTGAACAACAATGCTAAGAAAAACTTCTGAGTTTCTTCTACTATATGATAAATGTTCTCTAAACACAACATAAACAGAACATTCTCCTTTAGATCTGCATTGAAGATCTGTTTTGCTGTACTATGAATGCATTTAGCAATTTTGTATTTGCTGGACAAATGGAACCATGCCACCAGTGGTAATTTAGTCCTTTATCCAAGTACTATGTAAAAGGGATCACAAAGAATAATGAAGAACTAACCTTTTTTTACTGATTTTATTATTCATCAGGATTTAAAAGAGTAAAAAAAAAAAAAAAAAAAAAAAACCACTTTCTTTATAAAGAAATATTTTTAGTTAGATCTTCTGAGGGCTAAACTTCCTTCAGCTAGGTATGTGGTGAGAGAACCTGTTTCAAATCTAGCTGGAGTGCTTAAAAATGTTACTGCTCCCAGAAATCAGCCACTTTTAGAGGCTCCACTCCACAGAGCTTAGGTTGTGCAGTAGAAAACGTTTTTTTCTTGATTGCCTTCCATGCAAAATCAGTCACATTAGTGCAGACTGTTGCTTTAAGGTAATTGGCCTGCCTTTGTACCAAAACAAATCAGAAATATTCACCTGTTCTGATCTGCAAGCCTTAAACTTACCAAATGGGGGGAAAGCAAGAAAGAGAATTGTGCCATTTGTTTTACCACTAAGCACAGATGAAAAAAGGAGACTCTGGACCTGAGAACTATTGGTTCTCCTAATGGAGCATAAAGAGTAGCTGGTGATAAACACAGCTCTGTTTCTGGACATGATCTTGTTTATTCCCTGATCCTTGTCATTCTGCATTTTTTAAAGGTTGAGTTTGAGTTTTGTGACTGCTTGGAAAAAAAAAAGTTTCCTACTTAATTTGCACAGAAATTTTCTTAACAGGAATTCTGACCTTTTCTATATGCGGTACCTAGTAAACAGTCAAAATGACAAAAGCACAGTAAAAAAAAAAAAAAAAACAACAACAAAACAAAAAAAACCCAAAACCAACCAAACAAAAAAGTATAGTTCATAAAACACAGGAAAGGGGGCAAATTCATAGCAAACTTTTTTTGGTATTACTAATTTGCCCCTTTTCCCCTTTTCTCCATCTGATATGCTCCTGCAACCATATGGGACTCTGCAGCTATCAATGTGGTTAAACCTAGTCAGTACTCCTTCTCAAGGGGAGTTCTGACCTCTCTTTGTACTTCTTAGCCTGCCAGCAATGGTGGTGCCTAACAGAAACTTAAGATTAATTGCCTGCCTTACATGCTGGGAATGTCTGTCACCTTTTCGTCCCCAAGAATAAATACATCTCTCTTTGTTTTGTTTGGTGGTTTGTTTGGGTTTTATTTTTTCTTGGCAATGAACTCTTCACAAGCTACTGTTTAAGTTGTTCCATATTCTTATCTGAACACATTTTTTATGACAATACTATTTTAAGATCTCACTTGCAGCAGCCTTTATTCTCCTGTTGTTTTATAACTCTTTCTGAAATAAAGTTCTCCCCGGTTTTCATGTTTAGCACAGACCAGGTGTCAGCCTTGCCAGACTCATCAGAAGTACCTGATTATTCTCTCAGTGAGCTCAAGGTTAAGTATCTTGACCTCAGAGTTTGGAGTTCTGAATTGCACCATATCTCATCCACCTCTAAGTCAAAGATAAGAATTTGAACCCCCTTGTGGAAGATGAAGATGGAAGATCATTGTTTAAATTCAAAAAGATTTGTATTCTCTTGTCTTACTCAGATCAATTTGATCTCTAGCTGCTGCAATTTCTAGCAGCTTTTGTAACAGCTTGTCTCTTCTTTCTGTTCAGCTCTTAACTAGCAAAGGTTCCGACTGAAGTGTTGTGAAAAGTAAATAGATTTCATCACACAGAGCAGAAGAGAACAGTGATAACAAATAGGAGATGCAAAATACGTGATGCATTTGACTTTCAACTTAAAAGAATTCTTATGGAAGTAATTTTATAGGATTCAACCAGCTCTAAGTTAATTCCCTTAAAAAAAACATTGAAAAACAATCAACAATATGAAAATGTCTTCAGCACAGCAGGTAATAGGAATGGGAATAGCGTTTTGGTTAACTTTTAAATCACCAATTTATGGGAATTATATCTTCAGTCTTGCCTATGGCTTTTTTTTATAAACACTTTTGGTGCAATCATGCAGGCAAAATTTCAGCCATACTAGAAAAACATTTTGTGAAAGCCTATGGTTTAGTTTGATTTCACAGCTTAAGTCTATAAATAATCAATGTTCATCTTGAAAACCAGATGTTAGTGTCTGAGGAATTCTGTTTGGGTATGAACCGTTGCAAGGCAAAGTATCAAGATAAAAGTGCAATTTGTCCATGTCCTTGCTCTGAGTGTCTTCATCTATGTAAATATGAAAGCAAAGCTTCACAGGGAAGAATTCTATAAAACCTGTTTTCCTTTAAAGTTCCATTATTTTTTTAGGCTTTTCATTTTATAAATAATGAATTTTCTCTTATTATTTTTCCAACATTCTTTCCAAAAATCCTATATAAATTTTAAAATTACATGATTTCCCAAAGTAGCTGGTAGTTCAGAGGATAAAATGTGTATTTCAGAATTAAAGATAATATTATTCTTTTTAGATTTCCTCTCACCATGTAAAATTTACATGCTGTATTTCTCTTCACTAGGGATAGGTGAATATCAGAAAATATTTTCCATCTCTATTTTTTGGAACATGTGTATGACTTTCTATTTGCTATTTTTTTCCATATAAATTTAATTCTGAGGCATATTTGGGTGATAAAAGAAATCTAAAATTAGTCCTCACAAAAGATCAGTTGCAACGTGACATGCTCGGACCACCATAAGAAACACATTCAAAATAGCCTTTTTGAAAATTTACAGTATCAACTTTTAAAAGTGCATTCAGCCAAAAATGGAACAGAAATATTATCATATGACTTATGTTTCCAAGAAAGCATATGGGAACAAGGCAAAAATATGGTCTTCTTTTCCTCAGCTTCATCATTTTTCTTTAATATCTTCATTTTCTTAAAAATACCATCATCATTAAAACTTTTGTCTTCTTAGTTATTCTTAAAAGCATTAAAATGAGACATTTGAAAATATGAAGACTTGTGCTTTGAACTCTGACCTTCAGTCTTTAAGTCACCTCTTTTTCCATTCTCTTTGTTTTAAGCTGGCAGCTTTTCAAGGGATGGTGCTTTATTTTAATAATGTAGTGCATGTTGCTACATTGCAGTGGAGAATACCTTGAATAGTATGAAGTCTTTAAGTCAAGCACTATGGAAATATCTGTAATACTGCATTAAAGGATGCAGCAACACATTCAACAAAGAACTGACAGCCTTAGAACCAGATCACGCAAAACGAAACTTCAGTTCATACTGGATGTCTTTCAAGTTTCTCTTCCTAAAATCTTTTACTGGTCCTTAATATTAAGTGTTTTATATTATGTACTGTATGTACTAATCTTTCAAAAACAGATTTTACAGAACAAAAATATGCACCAATAAACTGCTGCATTAAGCTGTGTAGAAAAACATGTTTTCCTTTAAAAGATCAGAATTAATTTTCAAAGGTCTACATTTGCTTTGCATCATCCTTCAGCTCATACTGGAAAGAGCACAATGCAGCCAAGTCTTTGGCTTCTTCTATTTCCAACGTGATCTAATAACTGATGTCAAAATGCTCATTTGGCTACCACATGATGTCTGTCTTCTTGGGAACCTTCCAACCAGCTTCTCTGAGCTATTTCAGAGCAGTGATTATCACCTGTCCGGGTGATTTTGTGAAGGGACAAATGTCAAAGTTTCAGCTGAAAAAAATATCCACAGAAAAAAGTAGTAGGACACGCTATACCTTTTAATAACAGAAAACTGCAGATGTTTCACACACATTTTGTTTGCATTAAGAAAGGCATAAATATATATGCTTAATGGAATAAATAATATAATCGATAGATTAGTGAAGTAGGTTCTTGTGATGACATGATAGGATAGACTATACATTGCATATGTATACATATATTAATGTATTAATTATAGAATTGGCTTATTCTGAATCTATATTATTGAAAGTGTGTTTATGAATATTTCTAAATTCATACTTATATTTATGCATTAATAATCAGAAGGTATAAAGTTCATAGAATTGATGAAAGCAAAAATACAAATCAGGTTGACTGACAATGCCTCTTCTTATCAGATGTTATAATACTCCTCTGAAAGTTCAGGTCTCAAGATCACTTTCTCAGAACAATTTTCAGCAGTCTAAGGGTTACTTTTCAGATAATAAAAGGAAAATATTGATTTTAGATAAGAAAGACTAGTTCCGAGTGGCTATCGGTCCTTATAAAATGATCAGTACTGAAAAAGACAACATGTATACATTTGAGACATAACATAATAGCTATTGGCCTAACACTTCTTGTGTTTTTCTCTTCTAATTTCTTTGCATCTTGGTTACACCTACTTTGTGTCCAAAAGTTATAAATAAAGCCAATAGAAATTATTCCTATATGTGTGGCAAGCTAAAAATAGGCAAAGAATAAATTTACTGCAGATAACTGAACAAGAAAACATGAATGTAAGTTACTAGAGCTTTTCTGCAATGTCAGAAAATAAATATTAACACCTTCCTATTCCAGGTATCAAAATTTTTGACAACAAGTAATTTAAATTTTCCATTGAATTTGCTGTTGATAGTCTGGGATTTTCTGCTTGTTAGGTACTTGATTTTTCCTTCTGTTGTTCAGAATAAGAAAGTGAGCTGAATAAAGAGCTCCAGTGCTCTGGAGTTTTGGAAACCATCTATGTTTTCATTAATGAAACTTGCAAGTTCATTGCTCCAGGCCCAAGGCAAAGGACTCCGTTCCAGTGGTCTTTTTTGCCATGTAGAGTTTAACAGGTCTGAAGAACTATGTCTCCAGCGGATATAAGCTTTGTTTAACTTTCTTGGGCATACGTGAAACTATCAACATGGAATGTTTATAAGCCCCAGGCCTGTAAGGATTAGACAAATATGAATTTTTTGCTTTTTGTCTGCTTCAAAAGCAATTAGGGGTTATGCATACCATTTTCACAAAGCACCTCATTCAGACCTAGGTTTAGGTGCTTAAGTCAAAGAGAGAGGGAAAATTTCCTAAGTATCCCTCTTCAGAGTTTTCTGTTGCCTGTTTAGCCTGAGGTGTTGTAAATCTTGTACCTAGATCTGTTGATGGAGTGTACCTGTCTCCTAGAGACATCTCGGTTATGAATTACAGTTCTGGAAATAGGCACTATGCCGTAATTCTCAAATTTCTAGCTTGAGGATTTTGTTTATGATCCCCACCAAAACTACATGCAATATTGCTGTTACAGTAGAAGCAGGCTTTGGAAGCAGGACAAAGTTACTGTTTTGCTTAACTTAGATCTATGCGTGTCATTCTATATGGACATTTTTCCAGAACCTAGATTCCTCAGAATCCAGCTTGAAACAGAACTTCATCTGGAAGCAATTGGCATTACTGTTGATGTTAACTTCAAATGAATTTAGAGAAAGTGATTTGATTTAAAATTAGATGACACTTGACCCAACTCTCTCAAGATAATCTGCAAAAGATATTTTGAAAGATATTCAAAATGCCTTAAATAACCAGGAAAAGAAGTTACAAGTTCATTTACTTAGACTCTTATAGGTCATCAATTGTTCAACATTTCCAATGATATTACTAAAACATTTTCATTACTAAATGGAAAAACAATATGCAAAACACCTGCTTTCTAGACGTTTTCTAGAGGCAAGTAATAGCAAACTAAAATTCATATACCGTTGATAGAGTTGCTTCTAGCTAGTCTTTGTGAGATGACTACTTGGAAGTGCCTTTTCAAAAATGTTTTTTAACTCTGATACAAAAATACAATTTTATTTGTGTAGATTCAAAATCATCACCATAAAGCTAAACATAAATCAAAATCATAGACTTCTGGAAAACACATTCTCAGGGAAAGTATTTCTATGGTTCTGTCCATTCTGACCTGCTAAAACTCAAATGTAATGCCCAGAATATGTGCATTGCATTTCTAAATCAGGACCATGCAAACTGTTTCTTCAGATTAGATATTAATTTTGATTATTTGCAGTTTTCCAAAAATTCACCTGACAGTTCATCAACAAAGTAATTGTTGTTATGAAAGAAAACAGATTTTTAGTTATTTAAAGATTTCCCATCCAATTGCAACAAAATAGTTGTGGAACACTTGATGTGTTCTACCAAAACTAGGAAATGCTTAGAAATTCATCTGGGTTTTAAATAATTCCTTATTTGGTACAACTGACAATGTCTTCTCACGTCTAAATCTCACAGTTTTCCAGCTCAGATTAAAAGCTGCTGTCAAATTTGCCCTCCAGTCATTTTGATTTCAACTTAACTTTTTATTTGTTTGTTTGCAATGTTCACATTCTTAGTAAGAAGGAAAACGAAGTGTAGAAAAGCAAGGCTGCCATCAAAATGTTATACAGCATGGATTTTTATTCTGGTTGCTGATTGCTCCTGGCCTCCTGTATCCAAATCAAACAGTTACGGAATTATAATCTAAATATAAATATGTACAATACGAGAACCTCTTTGAAAAGAATCAAAGGAGTCCTCTTCAATGTTAGAAAACAGAAGATAACGAGATAACAAAACTCTCAGTCTTTTACCTTCACAAATTAACTGAGGTGTTTTTTTATTTTTCTGCAAAAAGAGACATGAGTAAAACAAAAATCTATGGAAATGTTTAAAAGCTCTTTCCTGAGGATTCTGAGTGAAAAGGCTTTGACTCACAGAGGGCTTTTTCAAAACACTGCACAGTCTCGTGAAGGAGGTCTCTACAAGTAACATATTTCTTAGCCAAGTCTGTGTTCTTTTCTTTCCAGCCACATTCTCCTGAGATGACAATATTACTTGAAAAAATCTCCAAATGCCAAGACACAGGGGGAATTCATATTTAAACAGTTGGAGGAGCTAGAGAAGATTGGTAGTGACAGTCTAGCCTCAAGAACAGGAAATAAGAATAAGCCTGGGAATTCAACTTAAATATTATCAGAGATAACAGCTGATCTTCATCAAACAAAACTGTCTTGGAAGAAAAGGGTCCTTGCAATGTAAATTTGTGGGACTGATATCACACAAATTTAGCAAATGTCTAGATAGACTTCAGAAGAAATTCAGCTTTCTTTATCACATGTATCCTTTTCCAGTAAGCAAACTGAATGTGGAAAGACATGGAAGAAACTCGTCCATATTGTGTTTGCATCTGTTGCTGCATCCATTCTTTAACAGACTTCTGTCTGTATGTTTGGTAGATTATGACATGATCAAAGTGATCTCAGCTGTGCATTTGTTGTTTCTTGTGAAACCCACCTCAGCAGCCCCTACAGCTTTTGAAATTAATGCAGCAAAAAACTTCTTCTTGAAAATATATCCACATCCTGATTTTACTCTCTGCAGCTGTTTCCACCTGATATATCCTGTGCCACTAGAAGTAATCGAAAGTGGTGTATTCATAACTTGCAATGATATCTTTTGAATTGCCATGCAGCTTTCAAACAGAATCCAAAAATCATTAAGCTAATAGAGCAACAATATGATATTTATGCTATCCTGACATTTCTTTAGTTGCCCAGCTCTTGATCATTGATTAAATTTTTGTTTCAATTGGCTAAAAATAATAATGCAGAGATTTGACTTAGGAAACAAGCAGAAAAGGACAAGATTTATTATAGTTTTGGTCTGAAGGTTCGGTATGGCCCAAGCACTTTTCATACTGCCATTTTCAATGAGTTGCTCTGACAGAAAAGGTCACAGAGTTTTATGTTGGAAAATAAAGAATAAAATAGAAAAGGAGAAACATAATTGTTTTGGTTGAAAAGTTCAGCAAGGTCTAGACACGCTGGACAGTTGGGCACTGATTTTGTTTTACTGCAGGGTCAAACATTGCAATGACAGCAAAGTCGATTCAATACTGCATGTGATTTCCATTTCCTGTGCCTTGCATGGGGAGCAATGTATCTTTCTATGAAGACTGTATATTTTCAATAGTCTTTCAAATAATTTGTCTACAACCACTTTTTAGAAGGCTGACATTGAAATCCATTTCCTTATCAAAATGTTTTCTTCTTCACAGTGTGTAAAGCTTCATGCTGGTTATTGTAGTCTTGCCATGGATTTTCCAAACAGTTGCAGAGAGGGGTAGAAGGGGTAAAAGGAAGGTCACATTTTGAAGAAAAATGGATAGCTGAAAGGTATAATAAGTAAAATAGATGACAGATAGTATTTTTGTAGATTGCAAGCTTTTTATTTTCAAGACATGTTGAACAGTGTCCATCACAGTAGACAATAATACCAAAAAAAGTTTTTAATTCAAAGAAAAAGTGAAATACAAGATTTGTCAGTCTTGGACAGCTAGTCTTTCATTTAAATTGAAGCACAAGACTATTTTTTTCCCCTTGAACATAAAGTTTTCGCTGCTATTTTTGAAAAACAAAAATAAGCATCATCATAGCTTTTTCATTATTATTCCAGAGTACTAAGGAGACTACTTTTTCCTTATATACTTACATTTTCATTCCAAATAAATGAAAGACATATCCACCTACAGAAATTCAGCATGAGTTGACCTTGGAGATGAGACCTAGGTGACTATGTTCACCAAATTTCTTCAGTGTATTAAAAAAGTTAGTGTTCTTTAAATGATCATACAATGGAAGCCTTCAGAGTTAAATAAAAAAGGTAAAACTTCAGTTCTAGAATAAATTACTTATTCTAGAAAAGCTAAGTAACCTGTAACTTTAAGTGAAATTATCAGTTGTCTTAATACACTTTATGTGTGAGCAGTGTAACATTCCCCACAGAAGCTTTACGTCTTTGGTATCTGAATTGCACTGTAGTATGTTTTCCTTTCTTTGATTAACTTACATAGAAGAATGTTTGTTGTTCCTGCATAAAAACAGGCATTTTGAAACTGGTAATGCATGCAGTTGAAATGACAATTCATCAAAGACCTTTTGCACTTGTTTCCATGGGGTTTGCTATGCCTGATACTATTGAAAAAAAAAAACCCACCCATAATGTAAAAAAGCAATATTATCTATACTTAGATCAATTAAACCAAGTTGTTTGTTGTTGGTGTTGGTGGGTTTTTTTAATTGGTAGGAAGGAAAGATGCAAAGTGCTCATACAGGCTTAGGACAATCTTATGTTTTTCTTTAAGACTGTGTCCTGAAACAAAGGAAAGAAGTAAAGAAAGGAAGTTATTTCCTTACATAAAAAGGGACTGAAAAGATTGTTCCAAAACTCATTCAGCAGGCGTTCTTTTTTTCCATAATTCAGGGATTGTAGTCCTAAATAAATTGAGGTATTGATAACATTTACTGCATGTAATACAAAATATTCACATCCTTACAATATTTTGACTGAGTTTCAGCTGCTGCATAAAGAATGAGAAACTTAAACTGTATTTTAGATAATAGTTTTAAAACATAGTAAATAAAAGGGAGTGGACACAATTAAATACATGCAACTTATAATCCTAGTTAATTAAGGAAACTAGGATAATTTATTTACTTAATCAAATTTGTACTACTTCATACTAATTTTAAAGAGTAAATCTAACAAAGATTAAAAAAAAATTAATCAATATCTGAGTAGAAAGCAACATATATTAGAACATTTTCTTTTTTCATAAATAAAACCAAGACCATTTAATGAACATAGAAATTTTTTCTGATGAGGAAATATCACTAGCAAGAGGTATATGAGTTTATAGTTTGAAGATAACGTCCAAAAATAAAAATTTGAAATTTAACAAAGCTAATTACTTGCTGTGGGTAGGCTATATGTCAGATAAGATATCACTGAAGGCACTAAGAACTTTATTTTCCTAAACACCTTGCCAGACTTTATGTTTGGGCATGCCAAAATTGAAGAGCCAATTTGTGAAGCAGTTAATTAATCCACCTGAAAAAAAATTGGAAAAATCAGGCCTTTCAAACTTCAGAGAAAATACTTGAAAAGTGACCTCAGCAATATATAAATATAAAAAGTCAACAATATATAAATGTGACTAGATATCTCACCAGGGAAATTTGTGCCAGGGTTGGAAAAACAAATACTGGTGTTCTTGGAGTGGCATGGCCACACAACCTTCCTGACTGCACACAAACCGCATTGGGCTTCACAATCTATTGCATCGATGCCCCTTTCAAGTATTGAAAACAACATATCCCTCTCTACAAAATCTTGCTAGTGAGGGTCTGGGAAAACAATGAAAATTAGTCAGCTTCAAAACACTTTACCTACCACTATAATCCCTTTCCCAGTATTTGTGCAGTTCACTGATGTACTGCCTCTCTTAGCAGGTGGGGTCCAAGAACAGAAGCAGATACCAAATGGAAGTGGATGCCAGCAGCAGTCACAGTTTTCCTCCTGACAGAAAGGAGCCTGACCGGCCTCACTGCCCAAATACTAGCATCTGGAAAAGCTGTTCTGCCAGTTAAGTAAACCAACACAAGCTGTGCACAGAGCAGGGACTGCTGCTGTGAAACCTGGAGGACTCTTCTTTTCCACTCACATTAAGCCACCATTTCACCACTGTTATCAGTGACACCCTAGGGAACTATTTCGCTTATTCCCGGAAGTCAGCTTTGCTATTTGGACACAAATGTATAAGGAATATCTAACATTGCTACTGCAGGAACAACCACACTGTTCTTTACCTTTAAATTCTAGAGGTTGTAACAGATGTTTAAAGTGGTGTACTTCTATTAAAAATACAATAAATATACAGAAGTGTGGAGAAAGATTGATAACATAGTGGCTTAGTGAGCTGGATTAACCTGAGGGCTCAAATCCAGGTGCCAATCACTTTGATTTACAGTGCAGGGAAGGCTACTCAGCATGAAGTTGCTCCATGGAAGCCTGTTTTCTGGTGCTTTTGCCATAAACTACTTAATTTCCAGTCTGGAGATTGGAAACTGGCTGGTTCTAACACTGGGAGTTGATTAGGCTATAAAACTGAAATCGTGCTTACTAGGTGATTCGAATCACTGACTAAGAAAGTCCCTTCTTCCAGTCATCTGGTGCAAGGGTTTGTCCACATTCTTCTCTTCTTTTCAGGGACTCCCATTTCTCATATTACCCAAGAGAATTTATGCCTCTTGCTGTTTCTGCTTCTGTACCTTGTACTCAGGATGGTATAATTCTACCAGTTATGCAACTCACCAAAATGATAGAACTGTCTGGACGATACCACGCAGCTGTAAAGTGCTGTGAGCATTTGTCACCATGACGTTTTCTCCATAGCTGCACAGAGTGAATTAATTGGTGATGAAAAATAGCTAAAGACTGCAGTGAAGTTCTTTGGCTAAAACTACCAGTTTGATCATGAAAGAAGATGCAGGATAAATCTCCAGACTCAATTACACTTGGAATATGAGATTCTCCATAATCAGTAACAGCTATACTGTATTCAAGCAGACTATATAAATCATGAAACCCTGCAGAAATTAATACACAACGTGGAAAAGAAAATTCCTATATGAGGTGGCAACTTCATATTGAAACTGAAACCTTTTGAAGGGATATTGTTTTTTCCCCTCCTCCTGTACCCATGTAGTGTTTTTCATTGTCATCACCAAGTAGTGTAAAATTCTGGTTTAGATTTTTTTATTATTTTGAAAAGAACGCTAAAAATATGCATTAGCATATTAATGTTAATGCACCAATATATATTATGCTACACGTCGCATATTTTAGATATAATTATTAGTAGTATCATAGAATCTTTTAGGTTGGAAAAGACATTTGAGATCATCAAGTCCAACAGTTAACCTAGCACTGCCATGTCTGTCACTAAACCATGTCCCTAACTGCCACATCTACACGTCTTTTAAATACCTCCAGGGATGGTGACTCAACCACTTCCCTGGGCAGCCTGTTGCAGTGCTTGACCACCCTTCCAGTGAAAAAAAATTTCCTAATATCCAATGTAAACCTCTCTTGGCACAACTTGAGGCTATTTCCTCTTTTCCTATCACATGTTACTTGAAGAAGAAACTGACACCCACCTTGATACAACCTCCTCTCAGGTAATTATAGAGACAACAAAGTCTTCTCTAAGCCTCCGTTTTTTCAAACTAAACAATGCTGGTTCCCTCAGCTGCTCCTCATAAGACTTATGCTCTATTTCAGATACAAGCCAGGGTGCTGTTGGCCTTCTTGGCCACCTGGGCATGCTGCTGGCTCAAGTTCAGCCGGCTGTTTACCAGCACCCCCAGGTCTCAATCAGGCAGCTTTCCAGCCACTCTTTCCCAAGCTTGTAGCATTGCATGGGGTTGTAGTGACCCAGAACTGAGCTTGGTTGAACATACAATTGGCCTCGGCCCATCACTCCAACCTGTCCAGATCCCTCTGCAGAGCCTTCCTGCCCTCCAGCAGATCAACACTCCCCCACGACTTGGTGTCGCCTGTAAACTTACTGAGGGTGCCCTTGATCCCTTTGTCCAGATCATTAATACAGATATTAAACAGGACTGGCCCCAGTACTCAGCCTTGGGGAACACCACTTGTGACCAGTCACCAGCTGGATGTAACTCCATTTTACTACCAGTCTTTGGGCTTGGCCATCCAGCCAGCTTTTAACCCATCATCAACTGCGTGTGTCCAAGTCCTGAGCAGCCAGTTTCTCCAGGAGGATGCTGTGGGAGATGGTGTCAAAGGCTTTACTAAGGTCCAGGTAGAGAACATCCACAGCCTTTCCCTCATCTACTAGGCAGGGTCATCTTGTCATAGGAGATCAGGTTAGTCAAGCAGGACCTGCCTTTCATAAACTCATGCTGACTAGAACTGATGCCCTAGTTGTCCTGTCCATGCTGTGTGGTGGCACTCATGATGACCTGCTCCATAACCTTCCCTGCACTGAGGTCAGACTGACAGCCCTATAGTTCCCTGGATCCTCCTTCTGGCCCTTCCTGTGGGTGGGCATCACGTTTGCTAACTTAAGTCAATTGGGACCTCCCCAGTTAGCCAGGACTGTTTATCAATGATGGAAAGTGGCTCAGTGAGCCCTTCTGCCAGCTCCCTCAGTACACTCGGGCGGATCCCATCCAATCCCATAGACCTGTGTGTGTCTAAGTGATGCAGCAGGTCACTAACCCATTCCCCTTGGATTATGTGGGCTCCATTCTGCTTCCCATTCCTGGCTTCCAGCTCAGGGGACTGGCTACCCTGAAAACAACCGGTCTCACTATTAATGAAGGCATTAAGTACCCGACCCTTTTCCCCATCCTTTGTTACCATGTTCCCACCTGAATCCAATAAAGCATGGACATTCTCCTCAGACCTGCATTTGTTGCTAATGTATTTATAGAAACATTTTTATTGTCTTTTATGGTAGTAGCCAGATAAAGTTCTAGCTGAGCTTTGGCCTTTCTGATTTTCTCCCTGCATAAACTCAAGTCATCCTTGTAACCCTCCAGAGTTGCCTGCCCCTTCTTCCAAAGGTGGTAAACTCTCCTTTCTTCCTGAGTTCCAGTTGAAGCTCTTTGTTTCAGACAGGCTGGTCTTCTTTGCCACCAGCTTGTGTTTTGGCAAGTGGGGTGATTTGCTCCTGTACTTTTAATATTTCCTTCCCAAAGTATGTCCAGCCTCTCCAGACTCTTCTTTGCCCTTCAGGACTGCCTCCCAAGGGACTCTGTCAATCAGGCTCCTAAACAGGCCAAAGCCTGCCCTCCAGAAGACTAAGGTAGCAGTTCTGCTGACCCCCCTCCTTACTTCTCCAAGAATCAAAGCTGTCATTTTGTGATTGCTAAGCCCAAGACAGCCTCCAACCAGCATGTCACCAACAAATCCTTCTCTGTCCACAAAAAACAGTCCAGCAGAGTGCCTTCTCTAGCTGGCTTACTCACCAGCTGTGTCAGGAAGATATCTTCCACACACTCCAGGAACCTCTTAGACTCTTTCCTCTCTGCTGTACTGTATTTCCAGTCAACATCCAGTAGGTTGAAGTCCCCCATGAGAACAAGAGCTAGCAATTGTGAGACTTCTCTCAGCTGTTTATAGAATATTTCATCTGCTTCTTCGTCCCGGTTTGGTGGTCTATAACAGACTCCCGTGATGATATCTGCCTTGTTGGCTTTTGCCCTGATTCTTATGTGTAAACACTTGACCCTATCATCACTGTCATTAAGCTCTAGACAATCAAAACTCTCCCTAACATCCAGAGCTATTCCCACAACCTCTCCTTCCTTGCCTATTCCTTCTGAAGAGTTTATAACCATCCATTGTAGCACTCGAGTTGTGTGAGTCATCCCATGTTTCCTGATGGCAACTATACCATCCTTTTCCTGCTGCACAATGGCTTCCAGTTCTTCCTGTTTATTGCTCATACTGTGTGCATTGCTGTAGATGCACTTCAGTTGGGCTATTGATCTCACCAGCGTTTTGAGGGGAAAACCCCTAACTCCTATGTGACCATTCTCTGGTGCTTCCATGATTTCTAACATATCAACAATGCTTGCAACTTTGCTGTCACAAGGAACTCCATCCTCTACCTCCACTGAGACAGCAGTCCAAAGGAATTTGCAAGTACACTGTCCCTCAAAGATGGGACATGTGTCCCTCCTTTGCATGACACCTCCAGGCTTATATCTAGCAAGCCTAGTTTTATTCCTTTCACCCTTTACAGCTAGTTTAAAGTTCTTTTAACGAGCCCTGCCAACTCCTGTGCAAAGATCCTTTTCCCCCTTTGAGACAGGTATACTTTGTGTCTAGCAGGCCCGGTGTTGTGTAAACTGACCCATGATCAAAAACCCCAAAATTTTGCCACTGACACCAGGCTTGGACCCAGGTGTTGATCTGCTGGCTCATCCTGGTTCTTCCCTCACCACTCCCTGCAACTGGAAGGACAGAGAACACTGCTTGTGCTCCTGATCCCTTAACCAGTTGTCCCAAGGCCCTGAAGTTTCTCTTGATTGCCTTTGGACTTCTTGTTGCCTACCTGAAAAATCAACAATAGATAAAAATCTGAGGGCCATACCAGGGTAGGAAGCTTTCTTTTCACATCTTTAATCCAGGCTCCAGGGAGGCAGCAGAGTTCCCTGAGAGGGTCTGGTCTGCTTATTGGGCCTTCTGTTCCCTTCAGACAAGATTATTCTATCACAATGACCCATCTCCTTTTCCTTATGGAAGCAGTTTAGACACAGGCATGGGCCAATTTAACCTCAACAAAACCTCCAAGCTTAGATGAATTATCGTCCTCATCATTGTTCAGTTCCACTTGCAGAGCCTCATACCTGTTATACACGGGGACCCGGGAAGGTGAGGCAGTAACAAAAGAGATTCGCCTGCTTCGTCATGCAGGAAATTGTCACCATCGTTCCCTGTCCCTCAAGTCACTGTATTCAGCCGGGCAGAGAGAGGATAGGAATCCTCCATATCATGCGTCCTGCCTGCCTGTTGGATTTATCTCAGGGAAAGTGAAATGTGATTCCAATAGTCTAATGCTTTCTCTCTTGCAGTCCCTGATAATCTTCAACCCACTCACCTCCTCCTGGAGCTCTGTCACTAAGCGGGAGGAGTTCCTCCACCTCTCACAGGAGTGCTCACTGCTGCTGTCCTGTCCCTCCACACAGCCTGCAGCCTGGCACCTGGATAGCAGCCACCCAAGCTCTCTTTGGGCAGCTCTCCAGGCTCCCCTGAGGTTCCCCTGGCCTGAGAACTCCTCCAAAGTTATCAACTGTATACACACACACATACACCCCCATACACCCCGACCCCAGACACTCCCATCCCTACACCCTCACCTAGAATTTTTAAGCTCTGGTTGAAATTCAAAAATAAATCAGGATGTTCAGAACTAAAATTTCAAGAACATCCTTACATCATTTTAATCTGTTTGGGTTTTTTGTAAAGCTGTGATTGAGATATTTCAGAATGCAGTGTAATCTGACAGATTTTATATGTTGCTACACTACCTTTAACAGACAAACTATTTCATTTCAAGACAGACCAAAAGCATTCTTGCTACAGTTGTCTTAAATTAGTGTTGATTTAGGAGAGTTATTCCCATCCTTCCATTCAATCTTGCTTTTTCAAGATAAGATCACTCTATGTAGGAATGGAAAGATGGAACAGATAGAAATAACTCTGTTCAATCAACTTTAAACTTCTGATTCATATTGACAATAGGAAGGAAATATCTTTTTTTTTAAAGAAAAAATTGTGATTCCATACATATTTATGTAGAGGACTAGGTGGCTCACTGGATTAATGCACAACTTTCTTCTTTCATTTGCTTTCTACCATATCTCAGGAGATTGGAGACCAAGCTTTTTCAAATAAAAGATGGTTTCTAAAGAAAATTAGCTTAATATTGTCAACTAGTTCTCCCTGAATATTTTTGGGTATTTCTAGTCACCCACATTGAATACACAGTCTTACAAAACTACATTTACAGTATATATGTGCATAGACGTATAGTCATATATCTATCCACAGACATACAGATATATACATACAGTCCATATCTGTATGTTCAACTAGCAATTTTAATTACACATGAGGGTTAAAACAAACTATTAAGACTTACACTTTCACTTCAGAAACAAACACTGGGGAAATAAATACCAGAGCCATTCTACATCTGGACCCAGAATATGCAGTATCTCCTTCATTAATATCTAGTCTTTTTCCATTTCCCTCTATAGTATTCAGATTTTTTAATAGTCTTTATATGTTTCCTACTTGAAAAGCTCAGGATTAGTATCGTGAATTATTTTATTTCTAGTTTCCTAATTCAACCTACAATGAAAGCATATAATTCATACACATTTATATAAGAAAGTTCTGAAACTGTGCATAAAATTTTAATGGAAGTTAAACAAAGTAAATATAGGATACATTCACAGAATACTTTTAGTTTTCAAATTGCCATACATATGGAACACAGATCTGAAAAGGCAACTAAAGTTAATGAGAATCTGTATGTTGACTCAAAGACTTTGGCTCAGACTGAACTTGACTGAGTCTATTGCTTACTTCCAGCTGCTTAACTGTAGTGGCCAACAGCTAACTTTAGGCAGATATTTTGAATACATTTCTGTTATTATTTTTCCATGTAAGCAATATGAACTTTTGCTACAGGGATGCAAAGCAGTAATAAAGTAAGGGGCAGATGGTCAATACAGTGAAAAAGAGGAGAATTAGTAGTCTCTGTAAAGAAGAAGCTGTTTATCAAACAGCTGTGTGATCTGAATGTCAAAATTATGATACGATCTATTTGGTACACTGAAATATGCCATAAAGTAAGCAAACAAGGACATTACAATGAAATTATGTAGAAACATTTTTGTGGTTTGCTGCTTTAAAACTCAGATTAATTTTGCTTGGTGAAACTCAATAGTCATTTTTAAGAGTGTTTATAAGGTTTTAAACATTTACAGGGCTCTGAAGCACAAGTACATAGTAATATATTAGATGATCTAATGTATCTATCCATGTATATTAAGCCTGAACAAAATGGAGTCTAACAATGTAGTTAAAGCCCCTTTCACGCTGATATTACTTCTCATTTACTGCCTGGCAATTCACTCATGCTTCCTACACAGTACATCTGTGGGTCAGGAAAGAGCATGTATCTTTGTGAACAATTATTGCTTAACTTTTCTTCTTCCATTCGTTTTTATGAAAAGCCTTGATATATCTGATGTTTGCAGTGGCTGAGGGGTTCATCTTCATTTCTTCAAGGGGTAAGAGCACTACATGGTAGTCAAAGAAAAACTACTGCAGGATAACTAGAGTGGGGATTTTAAACACAGAAAATCTTCTATGTTGTATAATAGTGTTACGGTATTGTTGGTGCTGTCATAGTTGGGGAATTTAAGGAAGTTTGAATTGCCAAGAAAGGTGGTATCTGTTATAAGACGAGTTTTTGTAAAGAAAATGTCTGCTTCTAGAACAACCGAAAAAGGACTTGTGTGAGGAGACGGGGTCAAAGGTTGCTTTTCCTGCATGTTTTTTTGTTTTTCTTTTTCCTAACTGTACCACTTATTCTGATCAGTTATTGCCTCTCCCTTCAATCTTTGCACTTCTGAATTTATGGTGGTCACACACATGGGCATCCTGATTCCCCAGTGGTAACACCTCTGTGTGTGTCAGGTTAATCAAAGTGGATTAACCTAACAGTACAAAAGCACTGGGTACAGGTGGCATGGGACATTTAATGAGTCCAGTCATTGAAAAAAGCAACTGCTATAGGTAAGGTGTTCAACAATATCTGTACCGCTAATTTTCTGTTAAGTAAGCAATTCATAGCATCTACCTATTTTGGTCACCGGGGAATGACTGAAAGCATAGGCTCAACTCAACCAGTGGATTCAAGATTCAGGAGGACTTGCTTAGTTTCTTGGTTTGTAAACCACCTTGCCATTTTGCAGAATAGGCTATTATAAGGCAGTCTAAATTTCAATAGAGAAAACTGGAATAATGAATTTTTAGATAGACAGCTATAAACTTGTGCTCATAAATACAGATTTTACTCCATATAATGTGGTGATTGTCATGTTACAAACAGAACTGTTTGCATTTAGTACTGAACCAAGAAAAAACACGTTATCTTAAATACCAAAATAAACCTTCTCTCTCATACTGCTCATTTAAAGCTTCTATCTAAACTTTCTCTTCTGACTAGCTTTCTACTACAAAATTAAAGAAATTAAAGCATGCTCATCTTCACAGTTAGGAAAAATTACTTTTTAAATCTCTGCCAAGAGATACAGGTGTGACTGAAAAGTCTTTGCCTCCAAGATAGAAAAACTGCAGTAAAGTTATTTTAAAAATGCTACAGCTGGAATGCTGAACAAAAGAAAAACTCATTTGTTAGCTATTTGATCATCACAAGTCTTTTAGCATGGTCCCAAGATGCTTCTTAGGAGCTTCTATCTTAGCTTTCCTCTTGGATAAAATCACTTTAACTTTTGAGCCAAACTATCGCTTCTGGAACTGTATTATAGAAAGGAGAGATAGGGAGATATTTTTATATAAAATCTAATCAATGTGATGTGGACCACAGACACCCACTTGTTTTTCGTCTAACTGGAAGAATATTGTTATTGCATATCACTGGGATGTAACGATGCAATTGTTTGCGTGCTTCCATTTTGAATTTCCACAATTTGAGAAATATGAGATCATTCTAAGTGTAATACCAGCTCCAGGTGTCATGAGATTGGACATAAATAAGAACAGTAACTGCCATTATCTGTATTCCTACTTTAAACCATTGCACTTGTTTAGTTGTAGATTTTTGTCTAGAAAATGTACTAAACCCAAGAATGCTTATTTTCTTCATTGCTTACATAATAATGAATTCTTAATTTTTGTTATTCAGAGGTAAGTCATCCTAATTTTGTTACACAGAGGTTTTACATCAGACCAGACTCAATAGATGATCAACTAAATAAGGCTGTTTTATCAGATTTAGTATATAAGTAAGGTGAAACACATGGACAGTGACCTTTATCAAAAGCACTTTCATGCATATTAATTCCTTGACACTTACATTACTTGATACAAGTGGGGCTTAGAGAAGGAAAATTAACTTGGTTGTTTTCGGGATTTGCACACCTCCACCACCACCATCATCACCACCACCCACCACCACCACCAAATCACTCCCCCCCCCCCCCCAAAAAAAAAAAAAAAAAGAAAAAAAAAAGGAATAACTATTAATATTGTTCAGAAAAGAATTTCCATTAAAAGAAAATATCTTCTTTTCCAAAGGAGACATATGAATATATAGTAGTTTTACATCCATATGGAGTTTGAACTTCATATCTTGGCAGCTACCTGCATGGAATGTCTACTGATTATTTTCTTCTGTTGAAAATAATTCTTTCTTTTAAAATTTGTTTTACTCCTTTTGGAAAGAATTAAATTACTGAAAAAAGAAATTATTTGGAAGCAATGAAGAAGAAAAAGAAGAGTAAGAAATAGACAAATGGTGAAAATGAGAAACATTTAAGAAGAAAATTAAAAGGAAATTGTAATAGTACAATTAAAAGCAGTGAAGAATTAATTTTGATTTGCAGATTTCAAAAATAATATTTTCTCAGCTCAGCTTTGTTGATGCTGATGCTCTAAAAGGTCTTTTGGGATAAAAACCCTCTTACTAAAGTTTTTCAGTTATACTTGCAAAGGGCCAAATATAAATCTTTTTTCATATGTCTATTTTAAATATTTTAATCAACACCAAAAGTACAAATTTAATTTATTAATATTCATTTAATATACTATTTTGCATTGAAAAGGATTGGCAAATGCTTATTTTTGTTTACTGGAGCCATAGCTAAGCACTCTCTATATGAAAGAACCTCAGGCTGGAAGACATTTAGTCCTATGTTTAGTTTTTGCCTGAGACAGTGCAATACTGAGTGAGTTATTTTTCACAGTTCCATCTCTGCCACTTGGGAAATCACACTATGTTCTTCTTCCCTTCTTCCCCCCTTTTTTTTTTTTTTTTTTTCCTTAAGGAGTTGTGTGTTTGTGTGTGTTTGTTTTCCCCTGTAATTCACACTGCTTTTCAAGGATGGCCACTTCTTTCACACATTTAAAGTACACTGCCAAGTATACGAAGGCTATACTGAGAAAGCTGCCAGATCCCTTTTCTTTGTGTCTGCCCTAGTCACCTCTTAATTGCAATAATGTGAGGAAGGTCAGGCTTCTGTCCCTTCCAAAGAGTATTTCCAATGAAGAAGACTGGGATGTAGGGAAGAAAGCAGACACTGCCTGCTTAGAATGCCCCTTTTTATAGCCTTTGAGGACTGAGACCTCAGAGTACTCTGCATGCACTGTCACACAAAAGTTTAAACACAGCTGTCTGAGTTTCTCCTGCTGCTGCTGCTAACCGTTATATTAAAGCAGAAATTGTGAAGGTGCATAGAGGAAGTTTCAGCTGTTATGTTTTCAATACACTGGGCTTTTCACTGATAAGAATGTTGAAAGTGTGCATTGGAGACAATACAGATTTGCTTGAGCTTTTGCTTTGAGTGTTATGCTGATGCTAAGATGAACATTGGTGAGTTATATTTCTTTTTTATCTTCCTTTAGCAGGTTCAATACTTGCTGCTGTATGAGCAATGCGGTGGAGTGCTAGAAATCCCAGAGACTTCTGGCATGTGGTGGGGACTGTGTTTTAGCACAGATACTGGACAGAACAACTAGGACAGGTATGCTGCTGCTACACATAAATAAAGAAGACCTAATCAAGGATGTGACAGTCATTACCAACCTGCCTGGGCTGACCGTGAAGCAGTACTGTTTTAGATCCTTACAGGAGTGAGGAAAAACAATAGCACAGTGAAGTCCCTAGGCTCCAGAAGAATGCGTTTTGGCTTGTTCAGGGAAATGGTAGGCAGTGTGAAAGAAGTGAGGCAAAGGCTGAGAAACTTTATGCTTCCTATCCTTTGGTCTAGAGCAGTCTGCTCCCAAGCATCTCTGCTCACTGCACCTAGTGGCAGGTTCTGGGGAAGTGCTACCTGCAGCAGAGGAGAGCCAGTTAGGTTTTAAGCAGGCATTTGTCAATGTAAGCAGCTAGAAAGCCTCCCAGGATCCTCAAGGAGCTGAGTGATGTTGAGAGGCTACTGGCTAATAACTTTAAAGTGTTGTTCAACCAATGAATGGAAAAAAGGCAAATATTAGTTTCACCTACTTCAAAAAAAAAGAAAGGAGGAGGATTTAGGTAACTACAAACTGGTCAGCCTAACACCAGTACCCAGGAAAACTGTGAAGCAAATCCTCCTGAAAGTAATTTCTGGACACATAAAGAAAAGAAAAATGATTTGGAACAGCCAGCTTGGCCTTGCCAAGGGCAAATGATGCTTGATCACCCTCCTTGCCTTCTATGAAGAAATTAATAACTCTGGGAACAAGTGAAGAGCAGTGGATGTTGTGTACCTTAGCAGGTCTTTCAGAATGATCTCCCATAGCACCCTCTAGCTAATGTCTAACTGGAGACCAGCTTTAAGTTATGGTCCTCGACATTCATTAAAGGGTTGATGTTGCTGAACATTTTCATCAATGGCCTGGTTGTGAGATGGTCTACCTCTACCTTACTATGGAGAACTCCAAATGACCTCATCAAGTTGAAGCAATTGGCTACAAGGAACTTCAGAAATTTCAGCACAGTCAAATGCAAAATTTTGTACCTGGGATGAAACAACGCAATGCAACAGTGCAGCCTGGAGACTGACTGGATGGGGAGCAAGCTCTGCTGAAAGGAGCAAGAGGTTGGCTAGGTGGCTTCAAGAGGTCCCTTCCAGCCTATCTTATTCTACATGTCTATGATTGGTTGCCGTGGGCTGGCAGCCAACCTCACCTTCTTGTGTGACTTCAGAGAACAAGAATTTGTAGAAGTACAAGCATGATTAAGGTGTAATGCTTTTTCTTTTTTTCTGTTTTTTTATTTTGGGCTGTTTTGTTGTTGTTTTTTTTTAAATGCAGAATTTATGCTCTATACAGTTCTTTTCAAATTTTTTGCCTACATAAACATAAAATTAAAAGGATCATTTCAAATAAACATATAAAAAGCCAAAGCTTTCATTTCTTTTCTGTTGAAAGAAACAAATCACTAAAAAGTTTTAAAAAATGGTTTAGCTAGGAATACTGTTTTTTCTGGAACCTGGAATTAAAAAAAAAAGTCAAATGACCTTCCTCCTCCCTCCTCCACCTGATGAATTTGCATTTTTCATTCAGCTTCAGTAATAATTAATTTAAAAAATGTGGAACTAAATCCTAAAAAAAAGTTTAACACACACACACACAGAGGGAAATAACTAAAGAAAGAACTGGGCAAAAGGCTTGGGTGAAGTGTCAGTAGTTTGATCAACAGAGAAGTTTTATATCAATGATTGCTTTTTCAGCATAACAGAGCTGAACACGTAAAGCTTCAGCTTAGTTTAAAAGATGAAACTCCATGCTATACATAGTGTCACTACAAGTCAGCTTAAAATCTTAGTGGGAAGAATGAGCCTAATTTACTGCAGTTTCTGTATATTTGTATTGCATGACTAGAAATTGACTGAAAGTCATCCATTATGTGGATGTTGGGAAAGGTGGAAGAAAGCTAGGGACCGTATTATTGATAAATATCTACTGATGAAATATTACACTAGTAGTGACTTTTTTAAAAAAAATCTCAAATCCAGTTTTGAAGAGGTTCATAACATCAGATACTGAAGTAGTGAGAAAACGTCCTCTGTATTTTGCATTACCTCATATGAGAGAGGCTGGTTTATTAATTGCTTTGTATTTAAAGCAATTTTAATAGAAGTGAATAGATGATCTTGAGTCAAACACAATCCTATCAGAACAAAAGTAATTTTTTTTTATGCAGGTGTAACAGCTAATAATCTATGCTCGATAAAATACCATCTAAACATATAATAAAAATTAAAATGCTGTTTTGCAATAAGCCATTATATTTTTTCCCAAGTCAAGGTCTAAAAGCCTCAACTTTGCCCTTATAAACTGGCCTGCATGAGGGAGTAGAAAACCCATCCTAAAGAAAGATGTGTACTAGATATAAGTTAGATTGGATGGACAGACAGAACTTTCTTATCTCTTGCTCCAGCTCAGACTGCAACTTTGGGAATGTGCTGGCATAGTGCCCCCACTAATGAGCTCCTCAACATGCTGAGACCATATGGGACCTTGACAGAAGCAGCATGACATCAGTTCAATTTCCTTTTTCTTCTAAAGCTTGGAGTATTCATATATACAGAACTATGTTTGCCTATCCAACTGAAAATTTATTCTTGTAATATATGGGAAAAAGGTAAAATGATTTGTGGCACATGAGTCTATACAAAATATGGCTTTATGTGAAATGTGTACATTGAGGAAATTATAATTACTTAGAATATTACAGAGTTGCGGGTAACTGTGATTACTTTTGCTAACTTAAAGTTACAAACTAGGAAACAAGGAAACATTTTCAACAAGAGTGTGGGAGAATTTCCTTTTAATACACATTTTGGAAACAAACACCTTTGTTTTAAAACAAACCTAATGGTGTGTAATTTCTATTTTGTATTTTTAGAATGCTTTGAAAGTTTGACACACCTTATGAATTATCATGTGGGCCTGTAACAGCTGTAATTTTATCAGTTATCCTCTTCATCAAAAGACTTTTCACTTAAAAGATACTCCGGTAATGAAGGAATAGATAGACTGTGCAGTACAAAGAAAACATCTTTATGTTCTTCCTTGCTAGTTGTTTTTTTTTAAACAAAGTTTACCAGTCCTTCTGACAAAATAAAACCATCTTTTGAATATAATTAGCTTTTCTGTCTTCTCACAGTATGGTCTTTAAATTATCTTATTGCATATTATAATCCTTATCATACATAATGTTGGTCATAATTTATTTTATTCATTTTAATTGACAGTCCTAACATAAAACAATTTAAACTTAATGACAGAGAGTGTCATATTTTAAAATGTACTTTGCCTCCTTATGATAGAGACAATTTCCCAGTGACCAGTGTAAGAAAGTGGAATGCACTCCCATAGGAAGTTAGAATCATGACAGACATCTGGCTCCAAGGGCAAGTCACAAACTCTGTAATTTTCTCAAACATAAAGATTTACCAGATTACTATAACATATTAGTAATTAAGTATTACCAATCAAATGACAAATCTCACTCTTGTGGTGCAGAAAATGAATCAAATACATTTGACATAGGCTGTGTTGCTTACTGCACTTCTGGATATGGCTCAGCTATTTTAACAACAGTAAACAGATCTGTGTATTATTGATTGTTATGGACCAGCTTCTACAAAGGTAGTATGAATTGCCTTTCTAAATGATGGTTTTAACACTTGAAATCTTTTACCTGCTGATTTGAATGGAATTTTGTACATTGTATGCTCCTACTGTTTGAAAAAAAAATCTGGCTTTGAACTTTAGTCATAAGCCAGATACTGTATATTATTTCATCCAGAAGAGCTCTTTTTTTGGATGAAGTAGTTAATGACAAGATTTTTTTTTCCAATGAATTATAAAAAAATATTTAAAGTCTGTCATAAATTATATTTACAAAAGAGTTTCCTAGCTTCCAGATGTGTAAGCACGGAACAATAATTGTATCATCTCTTGTGACACAAAACTCCTAATAGCTTTGCATGGAGCTTTGTAGATTTTATTGTCATATTTTGTTGTTCTTTTCTGTGATTATAATGGAGGGCTTGTTAACTGGACCTGAATGTAACCTTAGAATCTGAAACCATTATAAAAATTAATTTCCTGCAGCATACAAGATTGATACTGTGTATCTGATACCCTTCATGCCATCAAATCACTTTCAATATCACATTAAAATAATTTTATAAAAGTGTTTCCTAGACAAAATTTTTAATTCATAACTAGAGATGATTTTTAATTCTGAAAAAAAAAATTATCTATCAATTTCAGATACAGATAAAGACAAGTGCTGAAAAGAACATGGAGGTAATATACCTTAGGTAAATATAATTGCTTCAAAAACATTCATATAATTTTAAGTGGAATCTGTAGGTTTTAATTTACAAATTCAGCAAGTTTCTAAATGTTATAGTATAGGACTGTAAACCCATATATAGTATTATAAAACTAAAAGCATAAAAAGACTAAAATGTGAATTTAATAAATCTCATTTTACTGATTCTATTAACTTAAACAAAAAACTTGCTAGTACACTTATGCACAGAATTTCTATTTTTCTTGAACAGCATTTTACTAAAAAATTATGTTTTGTTTTCTTGGAATCTTTAACCAATTATTTTTTACAAGACATAACTCTAGACACTTTTCTTACGTGTTGAAATTTCCTGGGTTTTTTTGCAAGTGCATAAACGATGACAAAAGGAAATTTCCTGGGTTTTTTTGGAAGTGCATAAATGATGACAAAAGGAACAGAAAACAAAATGTGCAATCATTTTAGAATATGCATCTGATAGTTAATGCAGTGACAGTCATCAGTATGAGAGAGGGAGAGTAAAAAAAAAGATGACATTTTGGTGGACTGGACAAAATAATCAATCATTACCTCTTGCAGGACAAAAAATTATAGGTTAGTTAAAATTCACTATGTACTTTGATAAGAAGTATTTTTTCCATTAAAAGACATAAGCATTAATATTTCCATCCAAAGACAAAATAAATAAAAGCATTTGAGTATGTGACAGCTGTGCCTGCAAGATAAGAGAAGCATTGTGAAACAGTGGAGAAGTAATTCTCCTGCAACTTATTTATATTCCTCATTGCTCTAAAAATGAAGGGGGGGGGGGGGGGGGGGGGGGGGGGGGGGGGGAGGAGGGGCAGGCTGCGTGGGGGGAGGAAAATCAATCCCAGCATTTTGGGGAAAAGCTCAATAATTATTTTGTGAACACTGTGAATTGGTACGGTGATACCTTTATTCTGGTTCATTTGCCAGACTTTTGAGATACTAATCAACACAGTGAAGAACTTTCAAGGGGCTCTGAAATGTGTTTCTTTCTTAGATTTCAAATGTTGTAGGGCAGCTATACAGTTGTTAAAAGCTATTCTATGTCTGCTGTCTGATGACATACAGAGGCTAAAAACTTTTTATGACATATAACTTGATTGAACAAAGATCTAATAATCCCCTGGGCCTATGAAGAGGGGATCATTGGTTCTCTTTAAGAAATAAAAAAGGCTTATTTCTAGGGATATAGCATGGTGCACCATCTCCCACTTCTAAAGCTTCGCCTGGGTTGTACATCAGGAGATATCTCTGCTAAACAATACTGCATATTTCAGGTATGACAAGATCAAATTGTGGATTCACTGGAAGTTACACTTTCACAAAAACTCTTCCATTTCCCATATCCTACAGAGAATAGTTACAAAAGAGAAAAAGAGCCTTCATTTCAGTAGCACTGGAGTGATGAAATCTAAAATAGAATGAACTTCTGAAAGGGCATAGGCTTAATCTCTTACGCATTCCTTTTGCTGAATTCCTTATGTCTGAGGAGACAATATACAATATACAACGGTACAAAATGACTACTCTCAGAATTAAACATTGCAAATAGGTTGGCTATGAGTTATCATTATCTCCATGTGTACGCTCCAGTGATCTTTACAAGAGTGTTTTATACCCTGATAAATCCATGGATGTGTTCTGGGTTAGGAAAAATGATTGTGTGTTCTAAAAAGAGCAGATGGTCAGAAATTCACTATGGAGAAAAATAAGATCTAGTACTATTGGTGGAAATGAGCTTTACTAACTGACCAACTAAAGTGGTCTAAAGCCTTCTTTTTACCTGTGCAAAACCAAGCTTAAAAATTAATTTAAAGACAAAGGCCTGTGTCAAGGAATAGGACAAGCACGCCTCAAATTCCTGAGGGAGCCTGACAACTTTGATTTTCCTGAAAATCCAAACCATCATAGAACATTGTTTTCTGACTACCAGGGCAGTGGTTCATTGCTCCTTCAACTGAAGAGAGGCAAGGGGCTACCTGAGGCTTTCAATATAAAAGCAGTAAATTAAAAGAAAATAAAAAGATTAAAAGAAAGCAAAAACAGACATTGATGGGGCAGAATTATTTTTTTATGGGACTTTAAATTACAATGTAGAAAGATGCTACTCACATATATTATCCTCTGCATGCCCAAATAGAGCTGATCATCTCAGAATACTTTCCTTGAGGGTAAAAGCTCTCATTAAACCACTATATGGCCTAACACAATTATTTGCAAAGATTTATATGCGATATAATTAACAGCTATGGGTAGCCACATATTTTAAATCACGTGCCAAGTGCATGTTTGTGATTGCCACATGTATATACCGTAATCCAGATATTTCTTTCCTTGCACTCTCTTCCCTTTTTTTGTACTTCTTTCCCACGGGCTAGTGTCCAGATCTTCATGTTGCCTGGTCACATCAGGGAGCTCTGTCATGAAGTCTGTGCTCAGCTCCCATCCATAATCCTATACCTGGCACTCTTCATTTAATAATGCCCAAATAAACACCTTTATCAGACTACCTTTCTCAGAGTGACAGTCCAGTCTCTCAGCTGTGCTTATGGTGCAGCAAATCCTATGGCTCATCTAATCTACTACCTGTGTGCTAGCTTATAATTTGGGATGGCAGGCTCTGAAGACTTCTGCTCCCCATTCTTTCAAATACGCATACATCTATGTGGGTCTGCATGCACAATGTGTATGCTCTTATGCAGAGGAAGCAGAAGTTCTGTATTAGCAATTTCTTCTGAGACAATTCTCCAAAAGAACAGATACTGCATTCTTACCACCCCCATGAGCTTCCAGTACTTATAAGTCTAACAGTAGTATTGAGCAAACAAGTCAGGGTTGTGTACATAATTTCCTGTTATTGATGGCAGGCTTTGAATGTGGCATAAATTGACAGATGTGTGCACAGAACAAAACAAGATGTGCCACATACTTTTGGTCCACCATATTTCACTGTTTTTTCTTTTTTCTGAGAAAGTTGCTGAGAAATGAGTTGCTGAGAAATGCTATTTTGGGACACAAAAAAGAGAGCATATGTTTATGGGTGTCTCGTTTAGAAAATCTGACATGCCGTAAAAATATGTTTGTCAATTCTATCATGGTTTTCTCCCACATGCTGGTGATTGGTGGCTGTAGCTAAAGCAAATTGCCAATCATGGTTTCTAAAATTGATACTCTGAGGACATACAGAGACAGTGGAAAAGTCAGTATGTCCATTTTGGTGAACAGTTCTCCAACAGCAGGTTTATTAGCATTTTCACCAGTTTATTTAAAGCCTGGGTTTGGTTCCACCACCACCACCTTTCTCCTAGTAAGGATCAGTTACTCCTAAATATATGTGTAAAACCATCTTTTGGAAAAAAAAGTATCTGCAAGCAGACAGCCTGCAGGAAGAGAAGTAAATAAATGCAGTCTTAGATGTCTTCACCATATAACAGTGAGAATAATCTTAGAGAGAATTGTTTAGATGACATTAGAATCATTCCACATTTCCACAAACCTGAAATAATTTTCACTCCAGTCCTGCATGGTCTGCCTGTGATAACCCAATATAAGCATGAGGCAGGAAATGGATAGGTCAAGAGATGGATTTGGAAACTCTTTTACAGCTATGTGGATGCCTCCTAGTTTCTCCAGAAGGCAGAGCTTTCAGACATGACACAACAGTACTGACTAATCAGTGTTTCCATATGGTGCAGAATTTTAAGAAAGAAAATAATGTATATAGGAAAAGTAATTTGAAGTGTGTGTGTGTGTATATGAGTACATAGAAGTACATATGCAATGGAAAAAAGAAGTCTGAAGATTCTGGAAAAGATCTAAGTGGAGTATCTCATCAGAAAGAAGTTTTCCACATGAATTGGCAGCAAAATGAATGTCATCACGAAATAAAATAAAAAAGCAATATTTTCTCTAAGTTTCTCTTTCAGATGCATCTGGAACATCTTAGGTTAGTTAGGTTGCATGGACAACAAGATGAATAGTCAAATTGCTTGGAATTCAAGAACAGCAAGAATCAAAATAAGTAGGTAAGTAAAAGAATATAGCTGAACCTTCTACATTGCAGCCCTGGGGTGACATGAAATATTAAACTGTGCTTTTAACTCCTTGTGCAAAGGTGAATCCTCCTTGATGACTGAACTTTGAGAAAAAATTCTATTAACAAAAATGCTCGATTTTACTTTCCTAATGATCATCTTGTTATAGATTCTTCACTGTCTATGTCAAGCTGAGGAATATTTTTTCATAAATATTTGAGAAATAACTAGCAAAAGAAATCAAAATTAATAATAAATCCTTCTACAAGTACAATGAGAGCAAGAAGCCTACCCAAAGGTCTTCAGACAAACTGACGATCATAACTCCTTTGAAAAACATTTCTGCAAACAAGCAGAAAAAAACCACACACAAAAAAAAATCTACTCAAATTTATTTTGGAGAAGAGAAATCCATTATGGATTACTAAATACATAGAAATTACATATGGTTCAGGCCATGCCTCAGCTGAAAATCTGGGGGCTGTGAGGCAGACAATGTGGGAAAAGTTTGGAATAAGACATGTGTTTTCCCATTTTTTTTTTACTTATATCTTACCACTTCTTTTAAAGTAAAAAAAAATGGGTGTTTAACTGAAATTAAAACAAAGTGATTCCTACAAGAAATTTATTAAATGCTTTCAGATTCACATCATGTCAAAGTAATAGTATTATTTCAGTTTTCTTTGGTTTTACAATTTCAGGAAGGATACTAAACACACTTCAACAGTGAGTAAGTAAATGTCAGATAGCCCCCAAAACACATCACCTTACGCTTAATGCTAACACTAAGCTACACTAACAATATGTCAAGGCATAACACAACAAAAATCTGTTTAGAACAGCTGTCTTTGTATTATTCTTGGTCCTATTAAACTAAAATAAAACATACAACATACTTAAATATAAATGTTTGTTTATCAACTTAACAGTATAAAAATGTATTAGAAAATTGTTAGGCAGTCATCAAGCCTTTTCTTCAAAGTAAAAGGATAAACATGAGAAAATATATAGGGAAAAATTACCGATAGGTAAAAATTCTGAATTCCAATTATCTTGTTTGAGCATCAACCTAATTCAAATTAAGCTAGCAGTTAATAATAGCTAACTTTCCAGAAATTAAAGTCTTCTCATGCTGTTGCCACTAACTAAAAGTTGACAAGATAAAACTACATGAAGTAGTAGACAGTTTTTAAGTGTAATGAACTGGGATTGTTGCATTACATAAATAGCTTTTAAAATAAGTTACTATTATGACTATGTTGTCTCCTCATCAGAGTTTAATTAAATCATAGGATGTTATGGAGAAACTGGACAACTAATTGGCTGATATTTAATGTACTGCATGCTGGACAGAATAAACTGAGAGGCAGATCCTGTTGAAAATTATAGTGGATGCCAGTCACCATATTATATGAGACTATACCATAGTTTGGAGAATACTTTGTTAAATGAGGAATGTCAGTATATCTATAAATTCATTGTAGCTGAAATCAGGATGCAGACACACTATTGTCTAAAGTCATTCCTAGCCAGAGCATCATCAAAAACAAATTTTGATTGTCCTATCTCACAGTCGAGCAATTCAGCCACAACAGTCATAAAAGGCATGGCTGCCACAGCCATAGATACAGATAGTGAGAGCTATATGAGTAAGTTAATTACAAACTGCTGGCCAGAAACAAGAAATGTTTGTTGCAGGCTATGGGGCTAAAATATGCTAGGGCAAACCTTTATAATTCCAGTATTTATATGCATTTATGGACATGTATGTATTCATATTTCTGTACATTACTTTGATTCACCTCTGGTTACCATGGCCCTGTTCTCCCAAATACAGGCCTCATGACAACCTATACTTCAAAAGAAAAAAGAAGGGGAGAAAATGTGACTTTCTTTTTGAACACAGTTCAAAAGAATAGGTAGTAATCTGTATTTATTTTCCACAATTACACTAAAGAAAACGAAAGAAAAAATGAGCAATGGAAGGAATTTTCTTTTGTGCTTGCAAGTGTGAAGCTTTGCATGCCTAAATGCTGATGGCCACTTGTGTAAAATTGAGTGGTCATAAGTAAAACAGACCATTTGACCTTCATCTCCTACACTTTGCTGTGTTCTATGATTAATTTTTACTAGAAGACAAGATGAGCTTTGTGGGGAAAATAAGTCTTTGTATCTTACTGGCAAAAAAACCCTTGCAAAACTATATCGTCAATGAATTAATTTAGAGAAAAGTGAAATCTGTAACTTTTGTTTCATGTGAAGAGCTCTCTCTAAGCTGTAGCTGAATTCAGATAGCTCATTATCCTGATACATTAAAAAGTTAAGTAATAATATGTTCTTTTGTATAGCCGTCTGATGAGCTTACTTTGATGACTTCTTCCAATAAACCAGCATAATCTCCATAAAGAAAGTCTTATGTAAATCTCATTGTACTCTTAAAAAAAGGCTTACACATCCCTACCTCCACTCACTGTGTAGTTAAGATTCAGCTCTCACTGAAGTGCAGAATTATCTTTCTGTTGACTTCTGTTGACTTCCTTATGTGCATGAGGCACATAAAACCTCTGGCCTGGCTTATAATTGTATTTCAACTGTTATTCTGATTTTCAATCTTGCTTTGAAATATTTTTCCTATCTTGGCAGAGATTCATCTAGCTTCCTGTCTGCTACTCAAGCTTGGTTTTGGAAGTATATTAAAAGTATAACCTTTAAAAAATGGATTGAGATTAACTACTGCTGCAGGTATTTAACGAATGTTCTTTGAGTGCCATAAAACATTGGGGCTTTTCAAGCTGTCAGTGAGAGAGACAGTTATTACTATGAATAATAGATAGAGTTTTGAGATAATTTATATTTTTTGAAAAAATAAAAATCCTATAACTGTAAGATATTGTTCTTGCAGAGAAGAACATCAAAGACAAATTAACTTGGTAGCATTCTGGACCTGACAATTAGAGCTGTTTGAAGAATATTTGTTAAATTATTTACTTAACACATTGTGTAATTTTTTTCGCTGGTAAAATGCTTGGAAAAAAACAATATTTTTATCTCTGGGTAAGTTCTCAAAACACTAGTTTCCTCAGTGTTAGAGACCCCTAGGTGTATTTAAACGTTTGGAGCAATCAACATAAATACATTATTTGTGCTACAGAGCAATATTAAAGCTGATTACAGATACTGAAATGGGTAAATTTTATCTTAAGATTTAGTTAAAGAAAATTTCATTTGACACAAAGAGAGAAGACAGTAATAACTAATGGGTTGAAAAAAAGATGTCTTGAGTTACCTTCACACTGTGTGCATTAACGCACTGCTTAAAAAGATGGGACCATAGCCTCAGCATCTTTTGAGCCTATTACCATTTACCCTACCTGAGGTCTCACCCATCAAATTTCTGTTGGTTGTATAGTTCTTTTGGACACGGAAGTCAATATTAACCACTTCTGAGGTGAAAGTTATTTGGTGGAGAATCATAAGGATCTTTCCTTAAGGAAAGACTTCTCTTTAAAGAATCTGTTTCTTAAGAAAAATCTTCTCAAAGTGATTAATGAGAGAGTTGAAGAGCCTTTTTTGGACAATGGATGCAAGATATTAGTAAACAATCTCCATGAGGAATGCAAAATCACGTGAATATGTTCTACCACATCTGACAAACCATGAATTGTTACAAAGGCATTTAATGACTGAAGAGATAGAATGGTGAAAGAATAGGAAACTACAATTGCACAAAAGAAAGCGAACAATATGCACCTCCTTTGTGGCTCCAGATATCCAGACATGGCAAATAATGGCAATTGTTGAAGAGATGGAATATAACCTGGAAAGAAACAAACACGGGATAACATTGAGAAGACATGAAAACCAGTAAATAGTACAGCAAACTGAAGGCTGTGAACACCACGGAATACTTAACAGGAGATAATTCTACTTAATATACTCAGAACTCAGTATACCCATGCAAGCACTTTTCAGTACTTCATTATGGAAGGTTTCAACAACGTGGCAGTGATTCACAAGAATGACCAATTAAGGCCCCTTGCTAACAAACATTTTGACATATTCTTAAGTCAAATTCAGTTTATCTGAGTTCAGCCTTTTTGTAGTAAAGGGAAACAAGGTACACCTTACATAAAGTCAAAGAACTGCAGAAGTCTTTATGGAAATGTTATCTACCTGAGTATACGAAAATAAGCTTGAAAGACTATATAGCAATCTCCATAAGATTGTGCTAGTGGTCTCATCAACTAACTTCTCAAAATAATACTGAGAAGAAAGGAACAAGATTTTTTTGGCAAGCCAAAAAATAAAGTAATGAAGTAAGATGTAATAACTTGCGTATAACTTTACACTATAATTTTGAGATTAGTAGCATATCTGGTATTAGTAGCAGAAAAATTCAATATATATGTAAGTATTTATCTACATGTATGCATACTCCTGAGTTTCTTTTATTCAGGTTCTATCTGAAAATTCAAAATAAATACAATGACGAATCAAATGCTTTTCCTTCTAGGTAAAGTCAACAACACCGTTCAAATATAATTATATGTATGACTAATTTCTACTTCTAAATGGAAAGAAGACAATAACATAGTATTCTAGAAATTTATTTCTGTTGTGATTGTATATTTGATGTCTCATGAAAGGTGAAAAAAAATTAAGTATATCTATATTTTAACCCAATGTTATAGTTTCTTGGGCCAACATTATGTCTTTTGGTACACTGCCATCTTCTTCTCAAAGGATCCCCACAGAACTCAAGAGTAGTTTATACTCACATCACTAGAAGAAGCAAGAGGCCTTTCAAGATATTAAAGTGAGATTTAAAAGAAAATTATTTGAATATGTTTTTTTCAGTAAGTAGTGTTACTTCTAGCATTTCTAGTAGCAAAGGCTTTGACTTTTGGTTGCACATCCTTTTCTTCTTTTTATAAAATAAATAGAATTAGTAAATTTTTGAAGAGTTAAAATAATAGTCATGCCATCTCAAAAAACATTTTTAGATTTTGCAAACCTGTACGCATTCCACTGTTGAAAATCAAACATATTTCTGCTGAAACACAAGTTGTATTAACAATCAAAGGCAAGCTCTCAGTTCAAAAGTCTTCAAGATCCATTAATTTAAATATGATTTCCCATCTTCCTTCTTGTGTCCCAGAATCTTATCTCTCATTATAAAAAGCACTGCAGTTTTGCAGAGTCCTTGTATGCAGCTGTTAGTCATGGTGCTTGGAATACACTGATTAAAGAAATAATGTAAAAAAAAAAAAAAAAAAGAGTAAGGGAAAATGAGATTAAATCTCTAAC
This sequence comes from Falco naumanni, assembly GCF_017639655.2. NCBI lineage: Eukaryota > Metazoa > Chordata > Aves > Falconiformes > Falconidae > Falco > Falco naumanni. Next base: position 62,978,051 of record NC_054054.1, read on the forward strand.
AAAGCTTTATTGCTATCAATAAACTCTCCTATCTCCAGTACACACACTTGTTAAAACTATATGGAACAAATTACCATCAGGACAGACAATTAAGCTGGAAAAACAGTAGAGTTGTGGCATGAAATGAAAAAAAGCTAAGAAATTCAAATTCACATTTAACACTTCATCATTCCATTCCCGCACAAAGCATAGTATGTGCCATCTTTGTTTAAATGGCTGTTAGATCTGTGCACTTTTTGACTTCTCAAAATTATAGTACCTGCATTTATTCTGAATTCTTTAGCAGAGATGTAGAAGTCTGTATTTATGTTTGGCATAACTGCTTGCTACAGAAAGTTACTTTTGAAGCATATTATTTACCAGAGAAATAAAAATGCCTGTTTTAAAACCACTCACAACTTCTGCACAATCGCACAAGCAAAACTGAAGGGAACACTAGGGATGCAATCAAGTCAAAGCTGGCACCAGAACGGATCTTAAAAATACTGTAAGATTGTCTAGATAAATCCATATTCAAGCATACAAGGAGTTCTTCTGGAAAAATATATCTACAAATAAAAATACTGATTAACACTAGCAAAACTCCCATCCAAAATGAGATGTTCAGAGTCATTCCTAAACAAAAAAGTATCTTCTTTTAAAAGAACTTTAGAGGATTAAGTTTGGTGCAAGCAGGAGTAATTACAAACTTCTAGGTTAGACTCCTAACATATTTTCTCCTTTGAATCTGTAGAGAGTTAGAGGAAAAAAAGGAAAAGGGAGACTTGGATTGACACTCATATCTATATTCCAGCACTGTAAAAAAATCAGATTCCAAGATGCAGCATGTTGTTCCATTAGTGGAAAAAACACATACCTCACTGAAATGTCAGGATGGTGTCTGGAACCAGAAGACTTACCCAGACTTCATATCTCTTTCTTGAGATTTAACCAAAACAAACTGTCTCCTTCAGGGCATGCCTGAACTAGTTAGGTAATTCCCTCACTGACCGCTGTGCTGGCAACACAGCAAGCTGCCCAAGAACAATATTTGTGCATATACAGCATGGTCTCAACCAAGTTCAAGAGAGATTAGAAAAATAGGCACGTAAGTCCCTGTTGGGGGGAGGGGGCATGCCTCAAAGATGTTTAATACTGACAAGTTCCGATATGTAGAAAAAACCAAATCAAAGTTACTTTCTGGATACAGAGTCAAAGATGCCTTACTCCCTGCTAAGAACATCCACCTGGATGGATACAGACGATTGCTTGTTCAAGAAACATGTTAGCCAAATAACTCTGTTTAACCATGGTTGTGCAATACTGTTTACATGCCAATAAAATAAGGAGGACCTTCCTCCTTTCTATATAGTAATTTAGTTGTCAAAGCAGTGATTCTCAGCTTTTGTAGCTGGTAAATTAGATTGGGGGGGGGGGGAGGGGCCAGATCCCAAGGTAATTTTGTATTGCCAAACTTATTGCCAAACTTTGTATTGCCACAGCAGTTTTCATTTTGTGACCAAAGTAGGATGAAAATTTAAGTGACTTCTTATTACTTACACCAGATTTGTGTACTTGCTTGTTTTCAAACACATATATTTTATTTATCTTTTTAAAACTCTATATATACTTTTACAGTGGTTTTGCATTCCAGTCTTTGATATATTATATCACATTAATTGTCTTTTACCAGAAGTTACAAAATATACGGGTTAGAATACTTTGGAGTAAGAAATATGCACTCCTTGGCTTCTTTTTGAACAAATTCAGGCTCATCTCCTAAAGAACACAGTTAATGGATCAGCATCATACAGGATGGACAACTCCAAAGTTTGCTTACATATTTTACATTGAAGAATAATTTCTTAAAAGAATTCTAAGATCATGATTCAAGACCGCTTATTCCCTGCCAAGCATTTTAAGCTTATCTGTTCAATGCACTCTTGTCAGATGGTTGTAAACCTACTGTTCTCTGGGTAGCATGCTGGCATACTGCTGATCCTGCTGATCTCAACCTAACAAGACAAATGTTTCACAAAGAATAAGGTTTTGCTTGGGATTTTTTGTTTGTTTGCTTCAGAGCATATTTCTAGTCACAGTCCTAAGAAGATTTCATGTAGGTGGACATAGCAATTTTCAATCCTGTGTCACGTTAACTAGGTTTTCAGTGAAACATCAGTGCTTATTGTGTCCTATTATTTTCCCTGCACAATTTATTCCTTCTATTATTTATCTGTCTAGGACACTTTTCTCTTAATATGCATGGATTGCATGACATACAATCCTACATCTTTATTCCTATTTTGAAGGGTAACATTCATTTCTACAACTCTTTTCAGATTCAGCCCATGAACTAAAGAGCAGAGCAGGATCACAGAAATCCATGGTAAAAAAAAGAAATAAAAATGAAGTGCTAAGAAGTGTGAAAGTTAATTTCAGCATAGCTGAAAAAGTGATTGTACTTTAATAAATTTGAACACTGTTCCATTAGCAATAGGTTGACTATTAATATGAAGAAATTAATTGAGTAAACTGATTCAGACTTTTCAACCACAGTGCCAAAGATTATACCTCAAATAATGCAGCTGACATCAAATCACATACTCAGATGAGCTGTTAAATGAAATTATTAAGATTTTGTAGGAAAGAATGCATCTTGTTCAAATAAATATTGTTTTCCATTTTGAAGGGAAATGGGAAAAGACACATGAGTTAAGACTAATTCATATTATTTTCAGCAGGTTGAATCTTAAGAGAAAATGTCTGTCTAACATCATTGCTCCTCACTGTTCAACCAACAGGTTATCATGGATTGTCATCAGCAAGTGAATGAAATCTCAGAATAGAGTGAAAACAAATAGATCATTCTTCACTACTTATCTGAGAAATGCACCTGTGTCCTGGGGCAAGAAGATACCAGACAACTCCATTTCCCATAGTGTACCAGCCTCTAAAAAACTTCAGAACTGGTCAAGCCCCCATATTTATTACCCTCCTAAGTACACTGTAAGAATTTCTGAAGTGCTGCAGGAGCCAGCAGTAAACATCAGGGGAGGTTAACACTGCCAGGACTATCATAAAAAGCCAGCCAGCCAGCCTGACTCTGATCTCAATTTCTTTGGAGGGAATCCAGTAGAAGACAATGGAGCTATGTTGGATGTGTAGTGCTAAATTGAGATCTAAATCTCCCCTACACATTTTAAGGGTGTCTGCTTAAATGAAGTTTGGGACCATTCTATAGGACTGACTATACAGCTGCAAACTACTCCAAGTGTTCATGTTTACTTCAGAATCTGATAGGTATTTGAAACTTTGGCACACAACTGCATTTATTCAGTGACAGCCTATATTTTCCAGGGTACTTTCGTTATGGACATACATAGTATGTACTTGACCATCTGATATAATGACGTCATTAAAAAAAAAACATTGTTGGACCATACTTTAATTTTAGTCTGCCAGAACAAATTTCTGTCCTAGAATTTTTTCTATAAATAAATTGAAGGGTAAAATGAATTAAAAGTCATATTTTGTAAAATAAAATAATTAAATGTGCACAGAAACAGAAAACTGGAAGTGGATATTCAGGTTAATTTTTCAACCATGTTTATTTTTATTTTGATAATATCCAGTAGGACTAATTCTATTTATGTACTTTCTGTTCTACAAAAGCTCTACTCTTTTTAAACAAGGCCATACATGGGTTGGAGGCAGATCTTTGTGTCACATGTATCAAACAGAGAATGTCCATACTCTTTGCTTAAATGTGGCATTATACAGAGTTACTGAAACATAATAGTGAACAGCTTGAGGTTCGTGTACTTCTGTCTTTTAAAAAGCAAGTTGAAAATTAAGTCAGCATGGTTTGACAACAATGTTATCCATGCATTTGAAATTAATTAGATTACAGTGAACAAATTCTAGCAGTTTAAATCAGTGGAATATAAAAATGGGTAAAATAAGCTTATTAATTCAATGTATTATGGCAAACCTGTTGTTTTCATTCTTACTCTAGATTAAATTAGAAGTTGCAATTAGCAGTCATCACAGGAATTTTTGCACTTCAGGACCACAAAATCCTCAGCAATTTGAGATCAAAATAACACTTGGGCACTGCAATAGTTATAATTAGGATCATGTAGTTCACCATATAAGAAAGGAGCAAAATTATCTTTGGAAAACATTTGGCATGAGTTGGCTGGTACTTCTGAGCACTAACAAAAGCTACAATAAAACTTAATTTGAACTGAATTGAGAGACAAAACATGAAAAGATAATAATGCAGAATGTACTTGGATTTAAGCTTGTGGGTTCTTTCAAAACTATGCCAGCTTTCATGGATACCCAAGTTTAAGAAAAACGTATTGCAAATGTGCTCTAAAAGCAAAAGCTGTAGGGTCTCAAGAGTGAATAATGTGGCCCATCCAGTCACGTGAATGCATAATGTTTCTGTTTCTAATTTTTTGTATTTTTGTTCTCAACAAAATTGTTTGTATGGATTACCCTTTCTATGCAGTGGTTGTAGCATGTGACTCAATTATATTTCTGAACTGCCTTTTCAGCTTTATGTATTCTTAGATACAAAGATCCCTTTCTATGCCCATTGTTCTGTGAAGTGGGAAGAAAAGCTTTAACTCATATTCTGGTGTCAGGATATGACAGAATTACTAATGTTTCTGATGTTGAAAGAAAATTAATATTTCTCATTTAGATTGTTTCCTTGCTTCCCTCCACACACACCCACCCCACCCCTCCCTTGGTTTAGCCTATTTTAGCTTTAAATTCTGTTCTGTGTGAAAATAATACAAACCTAAAATTTTCAGCAAGTCCACTTTCAAAACTCAGCTGTGGTTCTAAATATCATATTTTAGGATGTAGTCAGTATAGTCCCAGCAACTAGAAGTAACACCATCCCCATTTTCGTTTACCCATTGAAGTGCTGGAGTGAGTTAGAGAACTAAAACATCTGCTTTAAAAAGAGATGCTACTGGATTCCTGTTTAATGATAACAAAGTAAAGTTTGGCCTGTCCATTGCAAACACTCACTCACTCCTGTTAGAAACTGTCAGACAGACCAGAAGTCTTAATTAAAAGTAAGAAAATTGGGTAGCAAGAGTAAGTCTGAGAGTATTGTTATTTGTGATGGGAAAAGGTAAGCAAAACCTCCTCCTACAAAATCCTAACAAGGCTCCAAAGTTTATTGATTTTTCTTGCCTGGAGACTAGAATCACAAAGGAAATAAATCTTAACTATTAATGCAGTTAAGCTGTGCTTAAGCTCTGCTGCAAACCATCTGCAAAATAAATCTCCCTCTCAATTACCTATATATCTAGGAAAAGTCTTAAAAGGTTCACTACCCAAGTGTATGTACATTGAACAAACAGATGGAGAACACTGCTAGGCCACAAAATACATCATACACTGTAAAAAGATTATCCCCTGAGAGCCTGCCAACCTAATTAATTTCCTATATATACTTCCCTGTCCCTCACTTCCCATCCAGCAGTTCAGGGGCGATGTTAGACTTTTCTGCATTCATATCCTTCAGGTTGGGAAAGCTACTATAAATGTTGGAACCTCTGCCTTGCTAAACATTAATGAAACAGCATGTTAGCTTTACACTAACTTAGTTATAAAGTAGGATAATTACACCCATTTTTAAACACTCCATAAGTAACACTATCACAATTATTCAGAATGAATAGAGGGTGGGGGGTGTGGTCTTACACCTTCTCCTTGACCTACCCATTCCCTTTTTTTCCTTTTGCGTAACACTGTTAGGAAACAAGTAGCCTACACTAACAATTATTTAATCGGGAACATTTCCCTCATACCCCTAGTGTCTCCAGTAATAAATTAAATTAAGATATTCTACCCTGGCCTTCTCAAAGAGACATTTGCCTCTATATTTCATTTAGATCTTCCATTTCCCACATATTGTCCTTCTTGGTCCCAACCCTTCAAACTCTGTTGGTCTTAAATGACTTTTGGTCAACAGAAACAGTGTTTTTATTTTGCTTTGTATTCAATTTCTACTTAACTCAAAATCATGTGATGTTTAATCACAATATTTCCAATATCATTTATGTAACAGAATTTGAAGTGATGTAAAAATGTTTTTCAAACATTTAAGAAGAGATTAGCATATTTTTGTTGTTGCTATATTTATAAATCATTAGCTTTTAATAATCCTGCCCAGAATATTCTATTTCAACCCCAATTCCCATTTCAGAAAGTTGCAATACTAACAACATGATTTTTCTGCTGTTTATTGATCCGTGTTTGAGCTCTTTGAGACCAGCTGATTTTTCTGTTTGGCTTTAATTGATTGACACGGAAATTAAATTCCAGCTGAGCATTTGGTGGTCAGTAAGATCCTGCATTTTATTTTGCTAGTGTTTGAACTGTCTGAAATACTAAGCTCATGTTCACCAAAGTCAGACAATGAATCAGCCATGGATTCTGAATTACAACCAAGAATAATTCTGGTGACTACTTACCTCACAGGTTTCTATCACTTCCTTTACAATAAAAAAAAAAAAAAATCTTGGAATACATATGAAATGAAAGTAAGCTATGAAATGCTGTTACCAGTCTGGGGTTGCTGCAAACAATTCCATTATCTTGGGGAAAAAATCAGACACTCACAGATATAGATGTGAAGTAATCCATTCATATTCATGCACTTGTTTTACTGAGATGTTAAATGAGCAGTCCCTTAAAAAATTCATTTCTATGGTTTCATGCTTTGACCAGTAAAACCTCTGCAAGATAGTGTTTCCTAAAAAGACCAATATTAATTTCTTCCCTGTCCTGTTGATGTGTTGCCACACCAGGGTTTAAATTAGTGACATGCCCTTGTTATTAGTCATTTAATATTTTATTAAACTTTCTGTTGCCCTCTGCTTTAGCTAAATAAAACTTAGATATTCACTAAACTAAACCAAAACTTTCCATCTGTTTGACTTTTTCACACTGCCGCAGAGCTGCTTGGACAATTGTTATCCTGAAAGCTACCCAAGTCAGGCAGACATCCGATGGAGAATATGTTGTATTCTAATTACCACATAAATGCTTACAATTTAAATATAAGAAAAGGCTTGTTATAGTGAGCATGTCAAATGTAGTGGTGTCCAAAATAAAATCCATATTCGGAGTCAGTTTGTCTGGTACAAATATGATTTTAACTTTGTAACAGTGATGGCTTCCATATGATGCTAGAGATGATCAAAATAAGAGGGATAGGGAAATAATTGGCTGGAACAGACCTTTTTCTTTCTTCTTGATAGAAAATGTTTTAGCAGATGCCTGTTCTGAAGGAACTCTTCCAGCACTCTGGAAACGAAGCACATGAAGCTCACTCCTTTAACTGCCAGTGATAAACATAAAAGAAAAACGTTTTATTTTGACTAGTATTAAGGGACATAACTTTAAATCCTCACTGCAAGTTACTCGCCTTAAAATATAAAGTATATCTAGAGGCATAAGTCATAATATTTTATCTATTATTTGACAACCCTAATGTGAAACTCTCTACACTGTAGAAATCTGGTTTTTTCCATGGTTTTGGGCTGAATCATTTATAGAGGGGGGAAACTCAGAAGCCCTCCTTTGTGAAATGGAAAGCTTAGTTCTTCAATGGAATATGGGAATCACATTGAACTTGACTGCTTCCTTGGGATGATGCCACAAGCTATTACTATTGAGCCAGGAGAAGACCATAGCCAATGGAAAATGGAAAAGAGATTTTTCTCATCAAGTCGTACAGGAGCTTTGACAATATAAAAATAAAATAATAGTGAATTTGACTTCTAGGTATCTTAGAAAGTGGATGAGCTTCCACTTATTAAGTGTACTTGTGTAAGGGGTAATGCACAGGTATAACTGAACACAAATTTGTAGGAAAGCCTGGGGTTTAGCATCACTAAAGTGAGTAATTTAACTCACTCTTGTGTTAAAGATGAAGTATCCTGGGGACAATTCAAGACTACTTTTTTTCAGATTTTATTACTTCCTGCCATATCACAGCTGAAATAAGTTAATTATGTTGTCAGATTGTATCTTAGAGTAGAACTGGAAGGAAAAATAGTGGTCAGTGTTTCGGCTAAAAGTTCCTTTAGAACAAGCAATTTTGATTAAAAATAAGAATTACTAAGAATGGGTTTTGTTCTCCAACAGAATACATGCTTCTAATAAAGTGACTATCTCATGAGGATTCTCTATTAAATGAATGATCTCAGGCAAGTAGTCTATGTCGAATAATGCTGAAAGGAGGTATATTTCAAAACAGATAACTTTATCTTGTTGAAGACAAGTACGCATGAAGAATATGATTAAAGATGGCTGACATAGGTGGCTTTCCTGACTGTCTTGGAAAAAGATCCAGTGCTTCCTAGGACCTTCAACAGACCTCTCCCAGCAAAAACAAACCCAGATTGTTTCATACAAAGCACTCCAGGTTCAAGGAAGTTGGTATTTTTAAATGAAGCTTAAGAGGAAAAAAATGGATTGTTCCTACTATTTGAAACTTTAGTATGTAAAGCAGACTGTACCGCTCCATCTTGTTTTCTTGACAGTGACACATGAATACTCAAATCATATAAAATATCTGACTAGCTTTTCAACATGCTGAACTTGTTGCAGTCACCATTTTAAAGTACAGTGCACAATCGGGAGCAAGTATGAAAGACCCCAAATCTCCATTTCAGACTTACATTTAAGTTTAAACATAATCTCTTAGAGAGCTGTGATAAAGCAACTAAGCTCAGACCAGAGAATTCGGTTCAAACAATAACAGCCTTTATGGTAAAACTGATGGTGTCAGAGGTTGCGGGCTGAGCAGCAGTCAGAGCACACTGTAGGTCTGGTTCCACCACTTCATATTCACGTGAAGGCAGTATGACCTCTCTCTTTCAGAGAAAGTTGTAATCAGCTTTTATTTCTGACAATCACATAGAACAGTCAAAAAAGTTAACCAGCCTGGACATCTAACTATTCTATGTACTCCCTGAACATCAATCCATACCTGAGACTTTCAACTTGGGTATATTTAGTGGGTCACCCTAGAGAAATAAGATGCTGAAGCAGGTGCGTAAAGACATATGCTGGTTTTGCCTGGGATAGAGTTAATCTTCATGATGTCTAGTACACGGTTATGTTTTGGATTTGTGCTCAAAACAGTGTTGATGATTCAGGGATGTTTTAGTTACCGCAGAGCGGTGCTTACCCAGAGCTAAGGCCTGTTTCTGCCCGTCACCCCACCCCAGCAGCGAGCAGGCTGTGGGGGCACAAGGGGTTGGGAGGGGGCACAACCAGGACAGCTGACCCCAGCTGACTGACTAAAGGAATATTCCATAGCATTTAATGTCTTGCTGAGTATATATAAGCTGGAGAAGGAAGCGAGGGGACTTCCAGCGTTAGGGCGTTTGTCTTCCGAAGTAACTGTTACACGTGCTGGAGCCCTGCTTTCCTGGGGATGGCTGAACACCTGCCTGCCCATAGGAGGTGATGGATGAATTCCTTGCTCTGTTTTGCCTGCATGCACAGCTTTTGCTTTACCTGGTAAACTGTCTTTGTCTCAATCTAAAAGTTATCTTACATTTACCCTTCTGATTCTCTCCCTCATCCCGGCAGTAGATAGTAAACAAGCAGTTGTGTGGTGCTTCGTTGGGGTAAACCACCACAAGGCAGCACATCCAGACTTCAGCATGACCCTCACGCTACCTCTGCTCTACAGTACAATGTCAGAGAATGTCCATCTGAACATCTTGGTTGCTTCTTGGTCTCCCGGACTAGTACTTTGGGATTATTCAGAGGTATTTGACTGAAAGATTAACAAAACCAGAATCCAAGAAGGACTTTATATTAAAAAAATAATAATAATACATACTATACTCTTTTGCTTATTCATAATGCTGTTAGGTTTTCTGAAGCTGAAAGGAGGGCTGACTTTGTCTTGAGTAAGACAGTGGGATGAACTGTACAGTCTAAATCGAAGGCTTGGTGAGTATCTACCATGTCTTAGAAGGTGAGAAGGAAGGATTGTTGAAGAAGTTTTTGTCAATATAATTGAATAGCAGATTGACAGTTACTTCCACTTAATGAGACTGTAAACCTGGATAAGGAAAGATATGTTTTTCTTTTAAACATCCTTTAATCTCTACTCCAGGAAACATAGAATTGTAAGTGGGATAGTAAGCCTGTGAAAGCAACATACACACAAACAGAAACAAACATCAGGTTTCACAGAAAAGCTCTAGGATTTCAAGTGAGTGTAATATTCAGCATCTTAGCTGTTTAGCTGCTAAGCAGCAGCAACAATATTTACTCTGATATAAATGAACTGAGTAGATGCATTAAATATTACAATCAATAATCTACTTAGAATATGAACTTGGGACACGTGCAGATATTATTAGTGGTGTTCTCTAGCAAATCTGTTTTCCTGATATTGTGCTCGAAGTTCTAATCCTGCTGCCTAAAGGAATAATCAATTGCAACTACAGGATTGTATATGCTATTTTTTTTTTTCCTTGTTCTTGGAAACAAACTTTCACCTTTACTTTCATATAGCTTTACCTAGAACATCAACCATCTCCTCCGAATGATCTCTTTTCTAACATAATAAACAGTTGACTTTCCATGTATAAAACCTGACTTTCTCTGAACTGGAACTTAACTGAATTATGATTTTTATGTTAATGACTAATAAAATGATCAAAATCTCTTCCCATAAAACTTCATTCTTCCTGTGCATTCAAGGAAAGACAGTTACATCATCTAACACATAATGTTCAGAAATGTCAATAAAAACGTGAAGTGGCATGAGTGACTAAAGCAGTAATACTCTGTGCAGAGCAGTTCATTTTCTGCAGAGCAGATTATATACATCTGGGTGTTTGACATTCTCCTTGATTGACTTTAAGAACTGGATGGTGTTAAAAAATCTGCATGGTCTTTTGATATATTTTTGTGGATGATACACCTAATATTAATATAAGTCAAAAATGAATCAACTTGGGATGGAGAAAAGATGGGAAGGAAAAGACAGTGGGAAAATAACAAATTAATATCTCTAAATACAGAGATCTTACAAGAAGCCCTTCACCAGTTAGTCCCAGGAGGGTGAAAAAGTATTCAGAAGTGTCACTTGCCTTTTCCTTTCCCTCCTAGCCGAACCTTGTACAGCTTTCCCTAGAATAGCTATTGGTCCTATCACCTCCACACTATTAAGGTGGTGTGCAAATGTGCCACAGTGTGCCCAAAAGAGCTGTAAAAGTACCTTCCCTTAAAGGACAAAAAAGTTTAAACAAAAATTAGTCTAAGCTATGCTTATCTGCATGCTAAAGGATTAGAAACTCACATTCTGTTCAGCTGAATACAAATGTGCACGTAATATGCAGTAAGTTTGACAGATTTTAAAGGTTATGTAACTAATGAAATTCCCATTATGTTGTATAGGTACATAACTAGTAACTCCTTAACTTTGTTTTGTTACTACTTCATATATGGCAAGGGTTTGACGTTAAATGTGGTGAAGTTCTGGTCTCCACCAGCTGCAGTTTAATCTAATGCCATGGGAGTTCTTCTATTTCAGCCCATTGTAGATTGGCCTGCTCATCACTATTACTGTGCTCTTTGGCCATGATTGAAAACTTAACAAGACTCATAAAATATATCTGGTTATGTGTGGGATTTGTTATCTAGGCAAATGGGAACAAAAGCATAACTTTTTTCATTGTCATCATGGCAATGATCATATAGCAATAAAAGTAAAAAAAAAAAAAAAAAAGAAAAAAAAATCACCCTAACTCACCAATTATAAGTTTTATTTAACAACTTCACAGTTCTTATGAACTTAGTACGTGCTTCATAGTTAGAAAGACATTCTGATTCCAACTTCAGAGTTTATAGTCATATAAAAGTATCTCAAAGAAGAAAAAATGCCCAAAGGTACTGTTAATTCACTATTATTTGCTTATATATATATAAGATACATATATATATATAAAAGATACATCTAAAACAAAAGTGCCAATGAAATGGTAACTATCTTAAAGCATCTGTCAACAGTAGACTGACCTGTATGTTAAAATGCAGATGAGAAAGTCACTAATTATATACAGGAAGGATGATTGAATTTTTTTGAAATGGCTTCTTCATTGATACATCAAATGCAGCAATTTATTACATTTGAACCAATACAACACTTTGAAATTAGATGATGGAATAAAATGTACTAAATTACAATAGCTGAATTACTAGGACAGGTAAGGTAACACATCAGAAACCAAGTTACAGTTGTAACTCATGCAGTGCTGGTGACTGTTACCTAGCATTCAGCCAAGGAATATAGCTTTGTATCTCCTAATGGAGCTCCACTGGAGCTGTTGAACTCCATTAAAATCCTGTGGGTCCAAATAAATTTAAAATACAAAAAAACCAAAAGCGCCAAAACCCCAAAACTAACCAAACCCACCAACCAAAACACACCACAAAAAAACCCATCACAGATTCCAAAGCTGGGTTATTTGCAGTGGACTCAAAAGTCGGTAATATCATACCTGAAGAATGTTCTAATCAAGGGATTGCAAAACTTTTCCATCCTGTCAGCTTCAAATAAGCACCTTTTCAAGGAAAAAGTCTATTGGAGAGAGATTTTTGAAAGCTGATGTTGAGGCAGAACTCTCAAACCAGTTCACTGAGGGTAATATCAACAGGCATTTCTCAATTTAGTAGCAAACAGAACTGAATTCATCATGCCATTTGGGAATGGCTACAAGAGTTTTGAGTAGCATCAGCCATTCCTACTGTATTGACTGTGTCATTGTTGAGTGGTATTGAGGCTTACACACTTCAGCTGAAGCTTCCATAGCAGAGCTTCCTGGTGAAAGCAACAGACACTAGCTTGTTTCATTCCACAACTTCACAACTTGAGATTTAGAATAATTAACAACCTCCAAATTGGAGTAGTCTTAATATTTATTCTGGGTGATGTTCTTTGAGTCAGCTTGGGAGGACAATGACCTGAAGCCAATAAGGATAATTAAAAGGATTAAAGAAAAATTACATAAAAACCTCTATGATTATTTTCAGAATTTGAAATGTTTACATTTCATGAAACTTTCAATGTTTGAAAATATTTTATTGCTTAAAATAGGTGGATACCTACAGACATTTCTTGACAACATCCTATAAATTTGTATTTCAAAAAAAGCTATGGATGATGAAAAAATGCTGAAATATTTTTACTTGATTTTTTAGGAAAAAAAAAATCCAAATATAAGCCAACAATTAAACTAAGTTCAAGGAACTGGATTACAGTGCCAGAACCAGGAATGTAGTCTAGAGAAAGGAAAAAAGTAACTTAGATGGTCTGAAAATTGAGTAAACATGCTTTGTTGAATTTTCCTACAGAATTTAAGAAACTAGTCAAAGCAATTTCAAAAGCTTTAGTGATTATCTTTGATAACTCAATGACAGGTGAAATCCTAATAGACTTGAAAAAGAGCAAATGCTCTACCTATTTTTAAAAAAAATGAATCTGGGGAATTATAGACTAGTCAGCATGACTTTGAAGCTAAAATGTTCTTTAAAAAAGAAAAATGAAGCTCTAATTAGATAGGAGATGAGGTGATAAATAGGTCACATGAATTCACCAAAAATCATGGAATCCATCTCATTTCCAGCTTTTAGAGAATCAGGGAAATAATATTGAATAAAGGAAAGGGAAAAAGACATCAAGATTTTATCTTCACATTTTTCAGATGTTATATGATGCCTCACATGGTGTTCAAAAAAAAATTGCTCCCAAATCTCAGCAAATGAAATCCATCTCTATGAGAAAAAAAAAAAAAAAAAAAAGTAGTTTCTAATCACAGCTAAACGTGTTCTCAGTAGTAGGACTTTATTTTATGTCTAAGTAGTGACTTCAAAGATAAAGTGCTGAGCTTCTTTATAAAATTTTTAGGTTACAGCAAGTAAGAAGGGTGCATTAACTCAAGAGAACAAGATCAAAATGCCAGATGTTCTCAATAAATTTGAGACCTGGTAAGGAATCAGCATGGCAAATTTCAATATAGGTAGGGGCAAAATATTACTGTCTGCAATCAAGTTGAGACCCAAATTGCTAGCTCCCTAATGTGCAACAGATTGTAATTACTAAAAAATTGCAGCATACAATTTATTGATTTCTGCAAATAAGTCTATTTCAACTATTAATAATTTTCACTCTCTTTCTCCCTATACAGTCTCCTGTTTACATCATGGAAACAAGCTTGCTGATGCAGGAGCAGTAAATCTGTGGACTTGGCTTTACATAAGTGTGGTCTTATTTTCTTCAGAGGAAATTCGTAATAATGATCACATTATTCAGTTGAAGCATGCAGGAGCTGGCTAGAACTGCAATAGTACTGAAAAATCAGTTAATGCATGTTGCTAAGAAATTTCACCAATCTTTTTGGAAGAGTTCAGTAACAAAGAACAGAAACCAGCTTAAGCATGAAAAACATATACATAATACTAAAATTATTTCCCTAACTTTTTTGCATGCTTTGTTTCTTGTAGCTATTGCAGAGATTCAGCAAAATGGCTATGACATTTGCTTTAATTCCAAGGAAGTGCAGCCTGGTGTAATTAGAGTATGAAAACCAGTAAACACAACAGATTTCAATAGTTTGAATATTAACCAGTCACATAGTTTTTCTTCTTCTCAGGACAGACAATATTCAGATTTTTGCAGTCTGCATAGCAAGCAGGGAGTACAAACATTATTTTTATCAACCTATAGGTTAACATTACAGAGAAGTGACAAGGAAACCTGAAGGAAGGTCTCCATAAGTTTCATAAAAAAAAGAACAAAAACCTTATGGGGAGGAAGATCTGAGAGTTACATAATAAATCCCATGACAGTTAAAGGAAAAGAGTCAATTTGAGTGTTGTTTTATGAGACTTTTCAGTCTCTCCTGGTTTTAACAGACACTCTTCAGTTCTTCTGTCATTGCCCACCAGCTTTATAGTGGAGTGCAGAGGAAAGAAGAAATTTTTTTCCAAGTTGCTACTTATAAACTTAGTTACAAATTCATATTTAAGACAACTTTGCTGGAAATGTGGGAAAACTGGGAGATTTTTTTCATGGTGAATTCCTTACAGTTGAGGATGATAGCTCCCTAATAGAGGTGAGTCAAACCTTGTGGGCGCACTGTTGACTGTACAGCTCGATGTACGCGACTCATCCAAAGCAACTCACAGCGTTACTCTGATTATGAATCACTTTGTTGTTGCTGTTACAGATTTTGAATGACAGCTTGTACTCAAAAAGGCTTTTGCCTTACTTTATCTTGGTCCTTCAGAGAGATCTATTTGTGAATAAGACTTGAGGTAAAAGTGACTAGCGAATTGTGCTAAGTATACTTCTCTGGCGCATTTGAAGTGCGGATGTATGAAAACATGACTTTTTCAAAAGGTATTATATATAATCTTCTGACATGAAAACCACAAAACTGTTAGGACATTTTCATTTTACCGAATGGTGAGCTGAAAGATAGTAAAAAGGGGATATGTTTCCCCCCATCAATCCACCATGATCTGTGGGTAATTAGCCTGTGAGATGTGGTGCAGAAAGGAAATCTTTCCCTTGGAAAAAAAAATGCAAAAATTTGTAGTTTTCTGAGTATTTTCAAATTTTCATAAATTAATAGCTGCTGAGAAGTCGTGCTTTATAACCACCTCAAAGTTTGCCTGAAAATTAACCAATTTTTAAACACAAACATATTCTGCACATACACCTGCACTCTTTCTGTATCACTATTCTGCACAAATATACTGCTGTTTGTTCAGGTCTCCTATACAAAACATTATGATTTCATAACAGTCAAATATAATGCTCCTCATTTAACCTTCCCAAAGAAAACAAGAATGTGATAAACTATTATCTTTTGGACAAACATACACAACTTAAACAATAGAATCTAAAGGTTATCAGATTAATAATGTAAGATTTTTTCCCATGATGACTTTAATACTGTGATAGTTACAAAGTCACAGGAGGATTGCACAAAGCAATTATTCTCATATTTTATTTCTTTTATATTGAACATATTTTCCATTAAGAAGGTAAGCATATGCTTCAAAGGTACATTTTTTTATGGTCTGAACACGCCATCTAATTCCTCTGTGACTGTATCTGCTCATCAACTAACTGTACTATTAATCTGGAACACTGATTATTAGAGTCCCAGAAAGCTTCTCATTACAGTCTTAAGGCATTAAAACTGAAAAAAACAACACTTTAAATCCCTGCAAGACTATTTTTACTATTGTTCTCAGAAGTTTATAATCTCATTCTAGGCTACAGAAACCTGTTGTTTACAAGGTGAAAGACAATGTCGCTAACATAGCCTTGATACAACTAATTATTCTGCTGTCTTTTCATGGGATGTTGACACGGAAACACATCATGACTACTATTCTGTGCAGAATAATATAAGACAAATAAAATCAGTGTTGTCTAGCAAGTAAAGATAAGAAATGGCATATAGCCTTTCACAAATTATTATATATTTAGCTCAAGGGATCCACGGTAAGTCGTAAAACCTGAAACAAATGTTCTAGTTTTGAAAAGATGAATGCAGAGGCCATTATTGGAGTGGGGAAAAAACAGTGACTGCAAGGAAGTAGTGTAAAAGTACATACTGCTCTCCTTTAAGGGGCAAATTGAAAACTGTATTTACAATTCAAGCTAATTAATAAACTACTTAACATTGCAAAGCAGCAGCAGAATCCATGTATAAACAACCAGAATTGATACAAAATGAAGTAGGTCATTTACTCATCAAGTCAGGGATGGTCTGCAGTATGGGCAACTACAGCAGGCAAATTTTAAACAGAAACTGAGCATTGAAAAGTCTAACTTTCAGGTCACCTGTCATATTAACAAGCCTGTGAAGGTGCCAAATAAAATACAGGGGGACTTTTACTGTCTATCTAAGCTAAACAGTAGGAAATTCGAGGAAAGAAACTTAGGGTAGACTGGTTTGAGGCAATCGTCTCTAGCTGAGAGAATTACAAGATAACCAACAGGCATAAAAATGTGCCTGACCTTGAATTCAGGTGTTTAAAACTCCAAGATGCTGGTGCTGAACAGCTTGCCTTGAAGAAATTAAATAAACTTCTAGAAAGGAATAAAACTTAGATGAGTTGTTCAAATTTACGCCAATTAATTGACTACTAATTGGGCCAGAAAGTGTTATTTTACATACCAGTGGTGTATCACTGCCCTAGAAAGAGAGACCGCCCATGGCTGTATTGCAACTCAAATTCCAGAGAGATTCTTGCATACCTGAGCAAATCCAGACCACAATGATAATTTAAGAGGATGTACATTAGAGATGTACAGGCGCAGCCTGTGAACTGCCAGGCCATTTTTCAGGGAAATGTTTTGTTACAGAACAATTTTCACCCTCTTTCCCCCTCCCTCCTTGCTGACAAGATCAGTAACAGAAGAAACTCAAACTTTGAATGAAGGGGTCTTGCTGCCACAGGTCTGCTTGCTCCTGAAGCATCCATCTTTCTTGCAATAAGAGCAGTAACAAACAAAAGAACAAACTGCCATTTTTTTCTGGCATTTGAAATACAGTTGATTTGTATGCAAGTTTTATGCAGTATGAGCTCCTAGCCCTGTACAGTTTTATGAAAAAGGAAAAACACTGCAAATACCACAATTTTATGACTCATAACTCTGTACTCACCATATTAATAATATATCTGAATCATACATATGTGAGTGGAATGTCCAGGAAAAGACAGGATGCTCATTGCAGCCTCCAGATTGAATACATTGTAACAGCTATTACCAATTAGGTTCTGTGTCTCCTGCAAATCCAGTATAATTTCTGGGTAGAAATAGGTTCCTGTATAAAGTGGTGATTCAGTCTACCTCTTTTATTTTAAAAAAAAATTTAATGTTCCAACAGTACTTGATGACAAGGGTTAATACTAATAAAAATAAATATTAATTTGTATTTCAAGTGACTGAAGATAATCTTGAGACACAATGCCCTGGTGAGTGATGGAGTGTGATGAGTACCTTCTCAGAGGTTAGCCATACTCAGTAAAATGTCAGATGGAGATACTGTGGTGGTAAATACACCTGCATCTTACCCATTGCTGCTGCCTCTGCTACTTCTCAGAAAGAGGGACTTGGCTTTTGTGGAGGGGCTGAAAAGAAAGATAAAAGGAAGGAAATGCAGAGGGGAAAAGGGTTCCTATGTAATCAGTCACATCTGACATTGTGTGTAGTTTTTCTCTGATGGACTAAACCAAAACCTTGCCAAAGACCTCAGTTCCAACAGCATCAGTCTTCAAAATGCAATAAATTAATTCAGAAATGTCATCAAGAAAGGTCAGGAACATGCTGATATTGTAGGAAAGCCTGGATTATTTGCTTCTGTGCTTGAAGAGATGTAAATAGAAACAGCTACAGCAAAGATATTCTATAATTAGGTTTCATGCTGGTTTTGGAAGTTGCTTGTTATAGAGCTTTTAATAGTAGATAAAGCCACAGTTTGAAATTGTTCATTTAGATTTTCAGCCCTTTAATGAAAAAATTATTGTTTTTCAGGTTCTGTGGGTTTTGTCATGTCATTATTTTTGTGCCAGACAACTGCAACATCTCTTTTGACTGAATTTTTGTAATGCTGAGACTGTTTTTAAAGATTTTAGTTTACAACACAACTATCTTTATAGTGTCTGACTTCCAAACTATGGGGTAATTCTAGTAGGAATCTGTCCCTATCACCTTTTAAGAGGTGGTAAGGAACTTCAGACTAACAAAGACAAGTGGATAACCAAAATTGCTGGATTTTTCCCTCAAACTAGCTTGGACTGGTAGTTTGGTAAACTAGTGAACTAGCAATTTAGCAATCTGTTCAAGCCAGGTATCAAAAAGATTAAGGATTTTTACTTATTGGAAAATATTGAGAAAATGGAGTTACTACCTGAAATACAAAGCTGTATCTCCAGGCTTAGCACAGAGAACATGTATAGATTTTGTCTCTGACTCCCAGTACAGAGGATGCTGGATTTCAGCCTGTGCACCTACTGACTAGCAAAAATCTTGAGCCTGAGAGGAATACACGTAGTATGCAAGAGAAACACATTTGAGATTTCCAGGTAGAACAATGTTGCCTGGTTTTTGTTCCTGTGACATACAAGGACTTTGAGAACAATTCTAAAACCCAAAGTCATATCTCATTCTGGAAGGACTAAGTTGTTGGAACAGGTGGGATAAACAGTTTTGAAATACAGTCATTTCAGCCAAAAGTAGAAAAGGTTAATAGGCCATTAGAGACTGCAATGACACAAATTGTCCTAGATTGCACTGAGATTTACCAAATTTACTTGATAAGTTTTCTCATTTCTATTTAATGATGTGGGAAGATCAAATATAATCCAAACAGAAGATTAGGGAAAAGGCAAAATGAATTCCATATCAGGTACCTCTTCACACAAAGACATAAAATGTCCAAAGTATAGTTTTTCTTTCCTCTCTTTCCTGATTGCTTGCAGGGAGTACATGCATTGAAACCACATTATTCAACCTCTTCCCATCCCACCCCTCACTCACACACACCTTCTGCAGCCTTATCTGAGGGGAGAACTGGTCCCAGGCAGGAGCAAAGGAGAAGTCTTATCAGATAAAATTGGAGGTAGATATTATCAGGCTGGTTCCTACATTTGTCAGCTGGGAGTTTGCTCCAGTACCACCCTAAAACCATATCCATGGCTTGGGTTTGGATTTTCTTATCATAAATGATGCCATTCCTTGACTAGTGCTTGATCCTGCATTGCAGTCTTGCTTCCCTTCATTCTCACAACTGTTCCATTCATTTCAGTCATTTCCTATAACAAGAAGAGATACTTTGTAATTTAAATTGTGGGAAATTACATATGTTGATTACCCATAATTTTCCTTTCCACACTTAGTTTGCCTCATATTTTATTTGAAAATTGTTTTTCAAATAAAATAAAATTTTAAAAATAAATAAAAATCAGATCAGAAAAACGTTTTGGAACAGTCTTGACTGCACAGTCTACAGAGTGGTATTCACATACTGTTCACATAGCTGGTTCCCTATTCCCTTTCACAAGCAGAAGAGAATATTTGAGTGTACAGTTTCTTGGAGTGCTAAACAGCTGAGAGCAGATTTTTTCATCTGAAAAATTTTGTTAATAAAGTGCCTGTTTGGTTCTCTGTAGGACACAGATTCTTGGTATCTGTCAGAAGCAGGATTATATAGCTTAGAGATAAGTACTTTTACACCTCCAATCATTATGACAATAAGAATCACGTATCTTCTGCCTTACAAAGTGTAAGTCTGACATATATTGATGTTTCAAGCTTAATGTCTTGTATTGTTCAAAGCCAAATCTCTACCAACACTCTGAGAGGATCAGATCCATAGTTTGTAGTATGTAAGGAATACTTAAAACTTTTGAAAGTCCTTTTGCTAACAAATATAATTTCTTATGTTAGAGGCGTAAATCTGACTGACTCACAGACAACCTTCTAGTTGCATTATATATTTCTTATCCCTGTCATACTGAAATCCATTTTGAAGTGAAAGCTGTTTATTCATCTTAAATGTTGCCGAGGCTGTCATAAGCAGGGATAAGATGACAAGTGCTATATTTTACCCCAAAGTTAGCAAAAGCCCATGACTCAGAGGCAGCTCAGGTTGTGGTTTTGATCCAGCTTTTCCTTTTTCAGTTTTATTTGTTTATATGTTTGTTAGATATACCAGCACTGAAGTATGCAAGTGATTCTCTGCACTGAATATACTGCTAGCTGTCTGTTTAACTGCATTAGGGTTTCATTTAGGATGACAGCCCAGATTCAGGTAAAACAAATTTTTTTCACTCATCGTGTGGTTGAGCAGCTACTCTTTTGTTACCCTTGAGACTTTCAAAAGGCCATCTAACTTTAAGAAATTGAATTCGACTTTGTACATACCTGGGAAATGTCCTGAGTTGGAGTCAGGGTCTCTATGGGCCACAAATGGGCATTTCAGAAGAATTTACACACCCTTTATTTACTAGCCAGTTTGTGGAAAATGGGACCACCGTAAGTCAGTTCCTTGACTCCTGCAGTTTATAACCCCATGTTGAGGCAAAAAGGATATTGATTTCACCTCATGCTAATATACTGGAGTACAGGCAAAAGAAGTTCAGTAATGACTATGTATCAAGTCAGCCACCCCTGCTAAGGGAGCAGCAATCTCCAGCACAGAAACAGATAAACACATAACTTCTCCATAATGTGAGAAGTGTAATATATATAACACCCCAAGAAAATATGTCATAGAAGATAGTTTATCTATTCCTTATATAGTTACATATAAATTTTAACAAGTGGACAGACACCTCTAACTTTAGTCCAGGCAGTACTATTGTGCCACCTCAGTTGCTGAGCTGTAACTAATTCTTTTCTAGCTGGTGCCTTAATGCAAATACACTTGCACTATTTCAAGTGCTTATGTAGGCATTTACAGAAAATGGAAAATCAAGAATATAAATAAAAAAAGACATATTTTGGAATCCATGGGAAATATTTCAAGCCAGTTCTTGAAATATCCCTAATGGCTATATTTTTTATTGCAATGTCAAAATGCTGAAGTATATGATGTATTTGAACATACCTTAATGAGTTGTACATGAAATTGTTCTGTGAGACAGGCAGCATACACAAGATCTCCAAGAGAAGCTCATCTGTTAATGCCAAGATGCCGTAAAAATAATGTGTAATTAATAAAACTTCAGTGTCTGGGGAACTTATTTCTGTAAAATCCACCAAATGTGCATCTTTGCTTAGACCTCTCAGCAATGTTTGTTTTAAAAGACATACTGTGCTGTAGTCTTTCACATAATAATAATGTTGCATTTGTCATCAGAAGTAAATAACTTTGGTTCTAAATTGCTCTTCAAGAGGTTTCACTTTAACAGATTTTTCTGTTGTCTTATGTATGCCAGACTTATGAAAAAAGAATAAAAATTACTTGACTTTATTGAAAAATAGGATATCATTTTGTGACCCTACTTTAGTCCTTATTTGAAGAAGCAAGGATAAGTAAGCCTTCAGCATGAACCATACTCAGTGATACAGGTACTATCTTTCTTCTTTTTTCTATAGTACTTAATTTTCAAGGTTTTTGTACAAATCTAATGCTCAGTACTGGAAACACAGCCATTCTCTTTCCTTCCTGCATTTTTTGCGCACACAGGGTTTGCATGTCTGTGCATGCATACACACACCCGCATGTGCATATAGGTGTCTATGTATATTCACTATATAATACAGTGTTGAAGAACCAAGCTAGAGTCAGAAAATCTTTGTTAATAAAACAGGTAAATTTGTTACACAAAAGCACTCTTTTACTAAAAACTTATTGTGCCTCCTGATGAACCCCTAGGTCCTAAGGATGAAAACTTAATGTTCCAAGAAAGCTGGGGGTGGGGTGTGGGGGGTAGGGAGACGGGGGATGTCACTGGCATCCTGAGGTCTTTGGAGAGAGGAGTATGATGTTTATAAAGAGAAAGTTTCTTCCTCCTTCCCAGGAGGGGAATACAATGTCATATTTATCCTCAAGCTTGGATACAATTGTGATTGTTTTCCTACATTCTCTTGAAATTAATTGCATTCTTTTAATCTTCCCAGCTGAAGTTTGAAAGATACCCCTCAGCATCCCCAGACCCCTGTTACCCCAAGGGGCTGTTGGTTGCACACCGCTTCACTAGGGCTGTCAGGCCTTTACCACACAGTTTCCTGTTGCTCAAGCTAAAACAGATCTGGCAGCAGTCATAGACCACCACACAACTGTTAAACCAAGCTACAACCAGCTCAGGCCAAGGCAAGTGCAGACCAGTGCCAAGACTGCACTGGCAGGTCAATGCCCTTTTCCCAGTAATGGCACAAAGCTCATCTACTGTCCAGCCCACAGCCTGTTCCCTTTTGCTTGTCATTAATTTCAATGCCAATGTTACTGGCCAGGGAGGTTTTAAGCAAATCAAGGGTGATTACAGGGCTCTGTGGGTTAGGACAGAGGGCACAGGGGGTCATACTGTGCTGTTCCCAACTCTGCCGTGACTGGGAAAGGCTTAGGTAGCAACAGGCACATCCTGCAATTTAATACCTAGGTGCACAGCTCCTGTTGCAGACAGAGCTCTGTCATTTAGGACTACATGACCCTTCAAAAACAAAGGCAGCTGGAAAAGACTTCGATAACAAATGTTCTCCTTGCATTGGTCTTGCCTAGCAAGTTTTGCCCTCACACCTCTCAGACCCCTAGTGACTGGGTGCAGGGGAATGAGCAGCAGAGGAAGATCAAAGGTAGTGACCACTGAAGCCAATAGGACATACTGAAGTCAATGACACTGGATGGGATGAGCCTGTGACTGCTAATGGAGGTGGCCAATGTCAATTAGAGGCTACTTCTTATTATATTCTATCAGGCCATAATGATTGGGAAGATTTTTTGCTAGGGGAAAAAAACCCCAAATGTCATGACCATCATGGAGAACATAAGAGGGAGGGTCCAGGGAACTACAAGTCAGTCAAACCTTAGATATCAGAAAAGAAATTTTTCTTGGGTACATGCAGGATGACAGGCCAAGGACTTTCATTGCTTTAACAAAACAAAACAAAAAAAAAACCCAAAAAACCCAACAAACCTTCACTTCTGTAAGGATCAAAAATCAAATATGAGAAAGAAGGTCATGTTCCATAATGGGGGAGAGTCTACAACAGGAAAGGCTCTGTGATTTCAATGACCAACACACTGAGAATGTGAAGGTTGATACACTTCTCTGCTCAATGCCCTTAGAAAAACAGCACACAGATGGGCACATTCGGTCTCCCTTCTAAAAGGCAGTTTGCCTAGACAGAGGCTTGCATGAAATGTAGCACACCTAATTTCTGACAGTAATGATGCTATCATTTGGTTTTTACTGGTGGAAACATAGGCAATATTTCTGAATCTCAAATAAACCTAGTCTTTCCGTTGTCAGTCTCACTTGAGGAAATCTCAGATGGGCAGCAGCTTGGCAGGATTAGATGTCCCAGGACACAGACAAGTTGCAATCACTCAAATCCTTGTCACGTCCCAGTGTTGGTGTCACAGTCTATAGACCAAGGCAGGGAGATTCAATATCTTAGTTCATTCCACAACAGATTATCATTTCCTGTTTGTTTTGTCTCATTAGGAAAGAAAGGGGAGAGAAATAAAACTGATGATAGGCACATTAACTGAGCTTTTCAGTTCTTGTTTCTTCACAAAAGAAACTTCATGGGCCTCGGCGAACAGAAGTGCAGAGGAGGACTGAATGCAGTTTACAGGGGTATGTTTGTCTGAAGGGAACATATCTAATTGCATGTCCCCACTTCCTTGCTGCTGATGTTGCGTTCCTCGTTCTATGAATGTTTAAACTTAAATGTTTCAGAAAGATTCCTCTCATCCTCAGTGAAGTCAGAGAAAATCTGTGTGCTTTAAACAAACTTAGACCTATAGTATCACTTTATAATCTGATTTATAAACATTTTTATGGCTCTGAAAATGCCTAGCCATGAGAATAATTTTTAAAAAGGCAAATTACATAATGATAGGCTAGACATCCATATTTTGTCCCTTGTTTAAAATTCACAAAACACATATGTTAAAGCAAGTTCTGGCAGGGACCCTAAAGCTTTGAAGTATCCGAATTGTTTCAGTGTGGTTCCTTTTTACAAGGAACGCTTATTTGCCCAGCCAACTGGAAAATATGCTATAGAAAACAAATGTTAAGTATTTCACTTGGTAAATTTAAAATAGCCCTAATTAGTGAGCTACTTGTTCCACCAAATATTTTTTAGAAGGAAAAAAAGAGTAAGGCTAAAACTTACTGCTACAAGTATCAGAATTTAAAATAAATTATGGTGTGAGGGCACCCTGCTACAATTCATGTTGTTGAAAGCATCTGAGTAGGCATTCCTCTGTTCTTTCATTAAGGTTGGATTTTAATTAAATTAAGCCTCTAATTGTCTTTATGTAACATATATACAAATAGATATAAGTGACTCTAAGCAGATCATTATGTACATGGATTTAATTTTCTATTGTGTTCAATTTTAGCCACTTTGAAAATAATCTTTTGGACTGTAAGATCCTGGGGACATTTTTGGCTTTGCATTTGAAGAAAACTATGGAACACTGATCAGAAATCTGCAGCTGTTTGCTCTGTATCATCCCTGTTCCTTGTGTAAGATTTCAGTAACAAAAAATTAAGTCACTTGTACTGAATGAGGCCAGTATTATTATTATTCAGGCATTAACCATGGGCATAGCCAAAAAATGTTAAACACATGTATAATTTTGAATGTTTATAGAATAAAAAAATGAATACATTATTTAGATAGAAAATGTATTTTTACTCAGTGATAATTAGAAAGAAGTGATATGGCAAGTTCTGTTTTTAAATAATGTTCTGAAAGTAGCTTATCCACACCTACATCAGCTATTTCTTTTGCATATGTTTTTGTTTTGTTTTGTTTTTTACCAGTGCAACTGAACCATATAAAGCTATTTGTACAATAATAAAGCATACGGTGGTCTACCTGGGATATTATACATCAAGCACAAAATTATTTCTTTTCAGATAACTGTGGCATATGAAGGCATGGACCCCAAATGAGATCCCTTATTACATACATAAGTGCTGGTTATATACAAACACTTCTCCACCCAAGCTCTGCCCCACAACATACCTACATGCAGCAAAGCACCTTTGCAGCCAGCTCACACTCCACCAAGCTGTTTACTCCCTCCATGCTCATCTGAGGAGCTATCTTCTTCCCAGATCAGGATTTAAGCTGTGGGAGGCTTTGGGCACAGCCCTCGCTGCAGACAGGTGTGCACAGAACTGATTTGCAGGTGAGCTCAGAGAGCCAGATTTAGTGCTGGTTGTTTCCTCACTACATTTTAAGGCGTAATTACCCTACAACCTGGCACCCAGACAACGGACAAGGCCTTTTCTCAGAAAGGGCCCTTACAGATAACTTACTTTGGTCATACCATGAAGTGGAGGTGGCCAGGAATTATCTGCTGTAAAGAGACAATACCCAGTTTGAAGCCATAAGGGAGAGAAAAGTGAAGAAATGCAAGCTTGTACCGCAAGCTATGAATAGTATTAGAAAACATGATATGAGATGACAAATGGCTGAATTGTTAATTGAGATTTCTGAATTTATTTCTTTCCCTGCAAAGAGAAACGACTATGTCAGTGTTGTAGAGTCCTGTCCGACATGGAGGCAGGAATGAACTTAAAACTGGTTTTCTTTTACAATTTTGTCATATGATGTCCAGCTGAAAGCTTAAAAGGTAATCAGTTTGAGCTGTACAGGGAGTTCATCACTAAAGATGTATCTTCTGATAATCCATACAAATTCCAGCTGAGAATTTTTTAGAACTGTTTTGCTACGGATATTATATTATTTTTTTAAAAAAAATCTTAATTTAACAGTGAAAAACTCAGAAAAATCATGGGGTTTGTTCCCTATGAACACTGAAAGACCTCATTTCAAACCTTTTCACAGCTTTTGGAAATTACAACATCTTCCTTCACATTTTACCAAGCAGTTAAGAGATTTTTGCCCTTTGAAGTTCATGGACTCATATTAATACATGATGCACCTATTTTAGGTGAGCTATTCTTTCATAGTAGTAATTTATAGGTAAGTATTATAAAATAAAAGTACATACTCATTGAAACTTCATATATTTACACAAGTAAGTATTCTTGAGGCAGTTTTATTTCTTCTACAATTAAGATTCTTGTTCTAAATTTGAAAGATAATTTCCATAATTAATTCCAGTAACATTTTCAACAATTTCTGAAGACTGAAAATTATGAATTTTCTGTGAAAGAACACTACTACTATTTATGCTCTTAACAAGGTGGGGGGGAGATAAATTTATTTGACTCCCACAAAGCACAGAGAAGCAAGTCGACCACTTCTTTGTATCACTTTTCTTCAAGAAACTGGTAATGATTGCTCAGCTTCATTTTTTCATAGTATGTATAATCTTTTATTTTGCTGTATTTTGCCTTTTAATTTGCTGTATTTATTCATGGCTTAGTGCTTATTTATTTTTCTTTATCATACAGTAGGCAATTGTTGGTCTATAATATATTTCTTGAACTGATATTGGCTTTACTCACTGGGTTTACCACCTCCTCTGCAATAACTAAAATCCCTAGCTGGACAACACAGCAGTGAGATATCCTATGCTTTATGAATTCAAAACTCTCTTTCCAGACTTCCAAACTGAGGACTTGATACCAGGACTACATTGGCAACAGCTCCCTGTCATTTAAATACGGCACCTTAACTTGAGCAATCTGTGTTTTCTTGTTTTCTGAATTATATCATATCACACAAAGAACAAATTTGTAAGGTAGCAAGAAGGCAAATGATGACCAGAGTGTACATTTTCTATTCTTCACC
The DNA here is from genome assembly GCF_017639655.2 of Falco naumanni. Classification (NCBI taxonomy): domain Eukaryota; kingdom Metazoa; phylum Chordata; class Aves; order Falconiformes; family Falconidae; genus Falco; species Falco naumanni. The sequence continues at coordinate 63,005,562 of NC_054054.1, forward strand.
ATTCCACAGTGTTTCTATGTCCTGGTTTCAGCTGGGACAGGGTTAGTTTTCTTCTCAGTAGCTATTACAATGCTGTGTTTTAGATTTAGTATGAGAATAATGTTGATAGCACACTGATATTTTCAGTTGTTGCTAAGGAATGTTTATACTAAGTCAAGGACTTTTCAGTTTCTCAGGCCCTGCCAGCGAGAGGGCTGGAGGGGCATAAGAAATTAGGAGGGGACACTGCCAGGACAGGTGACCTGCGCTATCTAAAAGGATATTCCATGTCATAGAACATCATGCTCAGTATATAAACCCGGGATGGTTGGCTGGGGCTGGTGATCGATGCTGGGGGACTGGCTGGGCATTGGTCAGTGGGTGCTGAGCAATTGTATTGTGCGTCACTTGAGTTTTCCTTCCTTTTGGATTTTATTCTTCTCTCCCTCTCTTTCTTTTTCATTACTACTACTATTATTACTACTACTATTACTACTATTATTACATTGTATTTTATTTCAATTATTGAATTTTTATTATCTCAATCCACAAGTTTTACCTTTTTCGTCATTCTCCTCCCTATGCAACTGCAGAGGAGGGGAGGGAGCGAACGCCTGCGTGGATCTTGGTTGCCGGCTGAGGTTAAACCAGGACAACCGATCAAAAGAGACCAACATTTCCATGAGGCTGATGACAGAATCAGCATTCCCCATATCTTTCCTTGTTAGATGTGAAATAAACGACTTAACTCTAGAAAATCCTCACAGCTTTGTGAGAACATGCCTGACTGGGTTCACATGCCATCCATTTGTTGCCTACACAGGAACAAATAATGAAATCTGTAACTTGCATACCATTCACCTAGTCTAAAATACGTCAGGCAAATTGTATACTGAAGCATCTTCTCCTTTCAACTGATTATAAGGAAGTTTGAAATGACTACCTCAGATTTTGTAGACATCTATAACTATTTAAGTTTAAATTTACATAATAAAGTCTTGGTTCACTTGGAAAACCTGTGACTAAGTCTAATCACTGCTAGTTCACTTAGGAATACCCTGTCACGTATTGACCTCTCTTACTGTGTGGTTCCAGCCAGGCCTCTGTATCCAACCCAGGACCAACAGGGCATATGGGAGTTGCAGACTCTTCACTCCTGCCCTTCTCCCAGCTTGGGCAGCTCCTCTTTTTGGTTCAGTTCAGATCAACACTGCCTGATTGTCAGGATTAGCTGCTGTAAATCCCATCTTTGGTGGGACTTATTCTTAGTAGCACACAAAGCAGGGCACATGCCTTCTTTCGGAAGGTGTTAAATGCTGAATTTGTCCATTAACGTGGATCATGATATGCAGGTCTCCATCTTTCACATGCTAAGGAATATGTTTGCTTTTATCTGTATAGAAAGGTTTTCAAAGTGTTTCTGCTGCATCACATTTCTTAAGGAATTCACATACTGTTATGTCTTTTACAGCATTTAAAATCTTACTTACATTCAGCCTAGAGATGGTTACTAGCTTAGTTAAACTTCAGGTCTTTCCAAACATGCAGGGAACAGACTACCCTGCCAGGTAGCTCTCATATATTTGTTCTGAAAACAGCTGTGAAAAGCTTTGGATGCTGAAAATCTTTTTATCCTGACAGCTGTCCTAGGGTGTTCAAGTATGTAGATATACTCTAATTTCTGTTTATTATAGCATTTCATGTGGTAAGTAGTCAGCAAGTCCTTCTCCTCCTTAGACCAGACCTTGGTTGGTGTAATTCACTTGCAGTTCAAACTGTTACATATTTTGATTGCAATATACACCAGATGTAGCTTCCAGGTGGATCTATTTTATTTGTTATTTTATTTGATCTATTTTATTTTATTATGTCTTATGTCATAACATTCACTCAGCCTCAGAAAAGGAAACATCCAGAACACAAAAGTCCTAAGCTTTAAATTTTTTGATGTAAAAAGGGGGAGCACTTCTTAGAGACAGATATTGATTGGGGCTTTTTGAGCATATAAAAATTACTGTTAGGACAATTAGTTTTTAACACTAATTTTTCGCTGGTAGGAAAAAAAAGAAACTCACACTGCATTCTGCAGATCTCTGTTTGCTTCCAAGATGATGCTTTTGTTTACTCAGTAAGCACACTCTATGAGAAACTCCTGACTGGAATTAATATAATCCAAAATTGTGAAATATCTATTGGCCACTTGCTCCCATGTATTCTTTCTGTGAGCAGTAAGCAGAATAAACATACTGAACTCTCCTTTGGAGAGAAGACAAAATATAACAAAGCAGATAGTGGAAGTAAAGAGAAAGGGAAATAACATAAAGGCAAGCTGAAGAGCTAGAAGATGACAAAACCTGACTTTATTTTTTGGTGTTTCAAAGGAAAGGGCAAGCCTGCTGGATGACTTGCATGTGTAAACTCAATGCTTTTGAATAGTATTAAATGTTTTCCCATTCTATGATAAAAGGACATATATTGGGGGTGCTCCTAGGAAGCACACTTCTAATGCAGAACATTAAGGTTCTTGGTTACTGTACATTTTTCTTATTAATTTATCAGAGAAAGAAAAGAAAAATCAACTATTCAAATGCACTGCAGCAAATACTTTGAGATATTTGGGAGGTGTCTCTAGTGTAGCTGCCCTTGTATTTACAGCTGTAATTTGCTCCATTTATATTAACAAGAAGTAGACTGCTTAACATTTAACTTAATCAAATTTATGTGCCAAATAGCTAGTGAATGCCACCAAGCTCTTCAATACATAACTAATAATGCTTTATATAAAATAGTGATGGGAGTCTAAATTTAAAGAAATGTTCCCCAGGTCCCTTTCCCTGATTGCTATTTAAAATACTATTAGTCAACTAATAGTTAGCGGCTGTTAGTGGCTGGGATTTGTTCAATATAATTTAAATCGTTGTTTAAATATAGCATATTGCATACATGCGTGGGAAAAATAATGTATCTTACTATCTTGATGACAACAAAAATTCCCAAGAATAGAATAAATTCTCTATTAAAAAACTTCTGGCAAAGAATGGAGTAACTTTACAAGCAAACAAGCTAATGGCACATATTACAAGATGAGGAATGATTAAAGAGATGTATTTTTGAGATTTAAATATTACTGTGAGCATTTTTCTTTTCTCTTTTTCAACAGAACCAGAGAAATTGGATGACTAGAAAAGATAATTAGTTTTATTTAAGGAAAGCAGGAATCATATGCTCATTAAAAAGGGAAAAAATACTTAGAGTTAATATGCTAATTTTTACTTTGTCATGAGTTTCATTCAGTTAAGTTCTAGAATTTTGTGGTGGGTTTTGTGATAGTGCTCTAGAAAGGTCTATTTAGGGTCTTGGGTAAGCTTACTACACCTTATGGTATGCCTAATGAACATTGTGATCTTAGTGAATCACCTTGATCTCCTGACATGGAAGAAGCAAAGGCTACATAGGCCAGAACCTCTGAAGTCACAGGTGCAGATGCAGAGGGTTCTTTCTTCATTGCTGAGGTGAAACTCAGGAAAAAATTAATGGATTTGCTTTCATTTTCAGCCTCTCTACCCTGCTCTTTCCTTAGGAAATGAATGGATATGGACTTTAAAAAGTTTTCTAAATATTTCTCATAAATAAATTTGGTGCCACTGGTTCATATAATATCCACTTTTCTGATGTTGCCTCCTAAAAGCATTCAGATGCTTGCATACACTTACTTAAGCATGAAATAAGAAAAATTAGGAAATCCTTTTGAGAAATAATTATGAGGAAAATTACACTTTTGTAAAGAGAGCAAGAGAAAGACAGTGTCTGATTTGCATTAGATGGATTTCTCTACATATTTCATGGAGGTATAACACAAACATAATTTCTTTTCATACTTTTGATTTTAATTTAAAGACTTCCAGACACCTGAGCTGAAATCCAGCTTTGGAACACAAGCTCTTTAAGTACCACTTCTAATAAGGCTAGTTTATGGGGCGTGTGTGTGTGTGTGTAGGGTGTGGGTATCTGCTTGATCTGCAGTTGGTATCTGTCCGAATCAAATATGTCATCAAGAAGTGACCCCAAAAGAAGTACATTATTGCCCATCTCCAAGGTATAAAAAAGAGAGGATTTAATTAAACAAATCAAAACTATATCAGGTAGGAAATTATATTTGACATTTCCACTACTGTTATGGTACTTGGTATTGATTGTAGTGTTTACACATCAGGTCTCACAGCAGCTTAGAAAAAAAAAAATAATAAAAGCCTTTTGGACACAGTGTCTAACATTTTTCCTAAAAAAAAATAAACATTCATATTAAATCGGTTTATTTATCCATCACCATAAATAGTTGTTGCCAATAAGGTGTGCATCTCGTGTGCTTTATTGATATAATGAAAAGTATCTCAGGAGGAAAAAAAAAATGTGTTTCTGTGGAGAGAAGGAGCAAACATTTAACGGGATTAAGCATTTCAAAGCTACACAGAAAGAAAGTAAAAGCAAACTCTGCAGACTACTAAATTGATCAAAAAGACATTTCAAATTGTAACCATTTTCCTTTAGCCTTTAAAGAAGTCAGTTATCATTGAGGAATGAGGCATTTTTGCATTCAGCTCAGTGATTCACAAGACAGTTAGAGGAAATACATAGTCTAGGAGCAGGTTTTTATACAATCTGTTTATCTGACTCTCTTATCTTCCTCCTTGGTAAAGTAAAACACATTATTTCTGTTCTCTGTTGTTTTGCAAGCAATATGTCAACTCTGGTCAGAGGTTTAAATCTGTCCTGCCAGTATTAAACTGAAAAGCATGCAGTTCATTCCTTAATTCCCCCTCTAATCAATATCATAGAAGCATTCCTTGAAGAGAAAGAAATACAATTTATTACCTAAAAACGGAAACAGTTTTTTAAACTCTTAGTGCCAGAGTAGAAATAAAGTGCAGCTAATTTGTAGCAGGCAGGGAGATACTTTTGGGTTTGTATTTCATTATTTAAGATTGTGGGTAAGACTGAAAAAGGATTTAAACAACCTGCTCTTTCAGTCACCTTCAGAAGCATAAGTTATACAAAGTTCCTTATCTGAGAAATGGATTTGTAACATTTTTCATGATATGATACATAAAGGAAAAAAAAAAAGGGGGGGGGGGGGGGGGAGGGGGAGGGAGGAGAGAGAAAAAGGGAGAAAAAAAAGTTATTTTTGAAATTTAGTATTTTTCTTCTACTTATAATTACTTAGCTGTGTCCTTGAGTTAGGTATAATTTTGAAGCTGGTGTTCAGAGACAGAAGCCTTCTACTAGACTGACATCCTTAAATCATTTGTTGGGAAAGCTGGGAATCTCATTATTATTTCCAGGTATACCTTGCAGCTGTAGTGAGGCTTGCAATGTACCCATAAAATTATAGATTAGTGTGGGTGGGAGGTACCCTGGAAAATACCACTTTGAACCCATCAGGCTGACGTACAGCCTATGTCCTGAGGAATTCCTAGTTCGTCACCATCAAACATGAGGATCTGGCAGTGTGTTTTTGAATGCAAGTGATTGTGTTGCTCTCCCTTGGGGATAACTCAGGGGATTCCACTGTTTATTGGGCATAGTTTGCCTCCACTAAAGCTAGACCCTAAGAGGAGGCAGGGACAAGGTTGCCTAACCTGTGAATCCTAAACTGTTTTAGAGAACAATATTCTTCAGCTGAGACAAAAAGAATTCTGAACATGCAAAAAAGAAACTAATAGAACTAAATCCTTTGCTAAGTATGTAGCTGTCTGTTGAGTTTTGGTTGCCTGGACGATGACACAGGACATCTGTACATTGCTGTCTTGAGACTGGATACACTACCAAGCTACAAAGTCTTCAGCTGATATATTTCTTTCTGTAACTGCTGTTACAACTGTTCACATACGTGGTTTTAGCCCATAGCATGTGCTCAGTAACACAAAATAAGTGTATCCTTTCTTTATAGGTTAAGCTGAATTGTATTATTTTGCCCTTGCAGATGGCTGACAGTTTTCTTCGAGGAAGTTATGGCTCAGATGATATATTGCAATTTGCTAGGCTGGCTTTATTTCTACTCCTATACTTGTGGAGTTAGGCACCATATTGCTGCCTCCGTTCCACAGAACGTGAATATGTATTCTTTTACTTAGCAGTTTGCCACAGTTTTCTATTTTATGCAAGAAGATTAGTGTTTCTCCTTTCCACAAAATTCTTTAAGAATAAAATCTGCTAATGATTAGGAGAGAGGATTTAGTCATAGACCGATGAAGACCCGAGGCATATAATGTTAAATTTAATGTACTTCTGTCAACTTTTATGGCCATTTCTGATTACTCTGGTTACGCTTACATATATAAAAATATTCATATGTATAAATAAAATTATGGGCTATTTCTATAATATTCATCGTACAAGAAAGTATCATCAGTAAATAGACATCTGCCATGATAATACACAAACCACGTGTCAGAAGCTGGCCTGATAGGACATCTATTGTTAGAAATTTATTGCTTGCTTTTAAATGATCCAAAATAAATAAAACAATTACATTTCTGTATTTTGCACTGAAAAGTTCAAGTTTAAAGATAAGTTTTTCGAAGTAGTGTCATGTTTAGAACTTTCCTAGGCATATGCTTCCTGCTCACAACCCAAAATGGTGGGATCTGGTGACATGCTGGGTGACCTGGTTGCTTTGTAAGGCAGGGACAAATCACCTAGCAAGCTGGTAAGAAAGATGGACCCTAGAAACTTGGTTGAATATAGGCAGTCCAAATACAGGCAACATGAAATCTTATGGTCTGTCTTGGGAGGTTTGTCCAGGTTGTGTGCGCATTGTTTCAAGGGAAGAAGGAGAGGAGAGCACAAGATCACTACATCGCAAGGTATGGTTACATGGCTGCAAAATCACTCTCTCCACCACTTCTGCAGTATATCCAACTCAAATGTGTTATGGTGCGATGTAATTGGCTTGGAGGTTCTCAACATCCTACCCGCCAAGCAGGCAAAAGGCTAAAAGACAGGATTAGTGGACAAGCTGCTATTAAATAGCAAATAGTTTTCAATCAGAGTTCTAGCAAAATAGATATGGCCTCACAAAAGAAATAGAGCAGACAGTATTTTTTGTTAGAGAGAATCACTTCATTGAACAGTTTCTGACCAGTTTCACTGGCACCTTAAGTCTGTAATTTATCTGAGATAGAGTATGTGACCCTCAACTTTCAATATATTAAATTCAAATAATTAAAATCTATTTAATTAATTAACCTGTTTAAAAGCATCTCATTTATGTTTCACTTAAAAAGTTTCACTTAAAAAAGACAAAAGGTTTTTTTTTACTTCTTTAAACTAAACTTTATGTTGGTTTCATATTAACACAATCTGGGTCCTGCCAGATAAGAAAAAGATACAGAATATGAAAACAGCAATACTAAAATTTTAAAGAAAGATCTCTTCCTAAACTGACAGCACTTTTATTTTGCCTTGACTGCTTTTTGGCTTGTGGAGAAAAATATGGGAATATATGTAAAGCTACAAACACAAGATATTTTTTATTTTTTCCCAATCTTCTACAGTGACAAGATGAAGAAACATGGATCACTGTATCAGAAGAATTCAAATTACTCAGGAGTAGACTGTCACTTTCATTCTAGACTTAAATAAGGGGTAGCATATACCCCCACTCCCTCAGGAACAGTCTAAATTATAGAACTGGTCTGTTATTGCCTAGTTCCTGAAGAAGAATACTCCACTTAAATGCCCACTTATATCAGTGCAGAGATGTACTATACTCTGTATTTTTCAGCTCTTCTCTTTTCATGGGAAAGCAGTAATTCACTGTGGTTTGTTCCATTTTTCATCAAAAAATATTAACTTGGGGGTGTCTTACATTTCCTTGCATCCTGCATTGTTTATGTTGAGAACTAGGAAGGGGATAAAAACTAACTAGTTTATTTGTAGACACTCATCCATACCTGAAGAAGAAAAAGAGCATGAGAGAGAACTTAAACTCTGTATATTTTACTTCTGTTTTCACTGATGATATTATGGTGATCACCTGCTTTCTGTCTGGTATGGCTTTCAGTCTTATAAATTGCTTTCAACTACATGGTAAAGTCTCACTATAAGATACCATATATGGAATAGGATATATCCTCCTCTACTTCTGACACAGAACAAAATTATACTTCATTTTGTGTTTAATTTTAATGAATTCTTCATGAGTTCTTGGTTATTTCATTTTTAGTACAGCATAATATTTTCTCTGGAATTTCATTAGTTTCTTTTGAATAATTTATTAATACATGTATAAGTAGATATAGTTCTGTTGAGGATTACTGAAGTCACTAAGAATACTGGTTCATTTTCATCATGTCTTTTTTTTTTTCTTCTTATTTTTTCAGTTCTGCCTTGCAACCATAAGGCAATACTTTATAATATGGAATTTCTTCTTCCATTTAATTTCTTCTTCATTCTGTCTTATTCTCTTAAATGCTATAATTGCTTGATATGAATAATGAGCCAGTCACTATAGGATTTATTTTCCTCATCATGAAAGACAGGCATACAGTACAGCAATAGTCTTGGACTACATGTATAAAACAGTGCATAACAACATCCTTTCCTTAAAATGTTATTTATCCTAGAATAAAAAAAAAAAAATCAACCTAATGCTATCAAATTCTGTAGAAAATAGAAATGCTGTCAACTAGTTCATTTTCTAGTTGTGTAGAAATCATTTTATAATTTGTTCTTCCAGTTATTAAAATTGAAAGACTTTTCCATGTCATTTGGGTCTCTTCCCATGGCAGGGAGGTTGGAACTAGATGATCTTTAAGGTCCCCTTCGAACCCAAACCATTCTATGATTCTATGATTCTATGATACTATGATACTATGATTCTACAATTTGCATTAAAAACAAATTCAACCTTTGGTAATTTTTAACTGATATAAGAAGGACACAGTATTCCTTTTTATCTGTACATAAACATACTAAATAATCACCCTAGCCCAAGCAATCTACATGGTTACGACAACTATCATAAACTGTAATAGCATTAGGACATTATTTATAATCATAGAACCATAAAATCATAGAATGGTTTGTGTTGGAAGGGGCCTTAAAGATCATCCAGTTCCAACCCCCCTGCCATAGGCAGGGTCACCTTCCACTAGACCAGGTTGTTCAAAGCCCCATCCAGCCTGGCCTTGAACACATTCAAGGATGGGGCATCCACAACTTCTCTGTGGGCAGCTTGTTCCAGTGTCTCACCACCATCATATTGAAGATTTACTTCTTTATATCTAATCTAATTCTAGCCTTTTTCATTCTAAAGCCATTGCCCCTTGTCCTATCACTACATGCCCTTGTAAAATGCTTTCCTGTAGGCCCCCTTTAGGCACTGGAAGGCTGTAGTAAGGTCTCCCCAGAGCCTTCTCTTCTACAGGCTGAACAACCCCAATTCTCTCAGCCTGTCTTCACAGGAGAGGTGTTCCAGCCCTCTCATCATCTTAATGGCCCTCCTCTAGACCTGTTCCAACAGGTCCATGTCCTTATTATGTTGGGGACCCCTGAGCTGAAGGCAGCACTCCAGGTGGGGTCTCACAAGAGTGGAGTAGAGGGGGAGAATCACTTCCCTTGACCTTCTGGCCATGCTTCTTTTGATGCAGCCCAGGATATGGTTGATTACCTTGCCCTCAAGTGTATATTGACAGGTTGAGTTTCTCATCAACCAACACCCACAAGTCGTTCTCCTCAGGGCTTCTTTCAATCCATTCTCCACTCAGCCTGTATTTGTGTTTGGGATTGCACCCACTCAGGTGCAAGGTCTTGTATTTGGCTTTGTTGAAGTTCATGAGGTCTGCACAGGTCCTCCTCTCATGCCTGTCAAAGTTCCTCTGGATGGCATGCCTTCCATCCAGCATGTTGACCACACCACAGAGTTTGGTTTCATTGGCAAACTTGCTGAGGGTACACTCAGTCCTACAGTCCATATAGCTGACCAAGATTTTACCTCACTGATACTAATACTGACCCCTGGGGAATGGTACTCATCGCTGGTCTCCTCTTGGAAATCAGGCCATTGACTACAGCTCTTTGAGTGTGACCATCCATCCATGTCCTTATCCACTGAGTGGTCCATCTGTCAAATCCATGTCTCTCCAGGTTAGAGACAAGGACATTCTGTGGGACAGTGTCAAATGTTTTGCACAAGTCCAGGTAGATGACATCAGTTGCTCTTCCCTTATCCACCAACACTGCTGTAGAAGGCCACTGAATTTGTCAGGTACAATTTGCCCATAATGAAACCGTATTGGCTGTAACCAATCACTTCCCTCCATGTGCCTTAGCATAGTTTCCAGGAGGATCTGCTCCATGATATTTCCAGGCACTGAGGTGAAACTGACCAAGCTGTAGTTCCCCAGGTCTTCTTTATTTCCCTTTTTTAAAATGGGGGTTATGATTCCTTTTTTCCTGATAGTGGGAATTTCACTGGACTGCCATGACTTCTCAAATATGATGCATAGTGGCTTAGTCACTTCATCCATCAGTTCCCTCAGGACCCACGAATGCATCTCATCAGTTCCCATGGACTTGTGTACCTTCAAGTTAAATGATCAATGTTAAATGATCTCTTCAAATTGTCCTAAATATATAAGACAAAGTTTACTTCAAAGAGACAAATGGAATGTGAAATAAAGCATAATTGTTATTCCTAGAAAAATTTGCTGAAAGAAAAGTCAATCACCTTTCTGTCTGACTAACACAGGATATGGATATGCCCAGTCCAGTGAAAATGCATCTCTCATATACATGTAACAGAAATCATGACAGAAAAGGAGAATATCTCTGATTCTTTTTAATCACTGTCTTTATGTTGTAAAAGTCACAAGAATCTTATCTTTCTGCATTTCTTAAGAAATCAATGGCCAGTTGGTATTAATGGACCTCATATTCACCTCAGGACATGAATACTTTCTTCAATTAGTATTCTTCAGGAAATACACTGAATTGTGATCATCACTGCTTAATTGAAGTGGTATCTGGCATTATTAAAAGCTCTTGTACACACAGCTCTAAACCCACACAGAATTCTCCAAATCTCTTCTCTCTGATGCGATTTACTTCATAATCAGAGTCCTGCTAGTCAGTATAATGAATCAGTTGCTTTGCCAAGTTTTTGAAATAGCTTAGCATCAGGTTTCAGGAATATTGCTGGTGTGAAAGCTACTGTACTTTCATTGTTGGGACAATTACACTGCCTATTTGTTATGTGTATTCAACCTTTTTGTACTAGTTAAACATGTGGCTAGGTTGTTATCCACACTGTAGCTAAAAAGATAAAATCATCCAGCAATTAAAGATTCAAAACTGTTAAAATAGAAAGAATATGAAATACCACACTTAGTAATAAAAATCCCTGTGTTATTTTGTAAAACACCAAAACAATTAGATAATCGTGTGTCTTCCTGTAAAATAGTGGCAATTAAATAGAATGGGAAAGGTTATGCATTGTTTTGCAGTTTAACTAGAAAAATAAGAATAATAATATAAAATAATAAGATAAAATAAAATATTAAAAATAAAATATATGGAAATACTGTACTGTAGAAATGCTGGTAGTACTAGGAAAATGTGTTGGAAAAGTTTATGTTTATCTGTTCTCACAAGTCATTTTAGACAGCCCTCATGGAAATAACTTACAAAGGTAAAAGAAACTACCAATCTATAGAAATAGAATATGATCCTATAAAAATCAGTCAAAAAATTATGGCATTTACTAAAAGAATTATTTCTTTTCTATTACGGTTTTATTTGTCCCATAGAATCCTACAACCAGCATATAATTCCTGTTAAAATCCAGAGGCTGGTTCAGACAAAGATTATTTAGGTAAACAGGAAGCCATATCCATTAAGACAGTACTAGGACTTTTTCTGCAAAAGTAAGTTCTTGCTATAACATTCACTTTCAGGTTCTAAGTGTAATCAGAAAGCATTTGCATTTTATTATGTACTTCAATAGCAACAAAATCAAGTCTTAAATCTGGAAGTTAGTTGACAGTTGTTCTGTAACTGATGCAGAGGTGTCCACCTTTTCTTCGTTGATGCTTCCCATCTTTCAGTGGAAAAAACACCCCAGAACCTCAGAAATACCTTTGCCATCTTCCCAGAGACTTTATAAGAACTCCATTATAAAATATCTTAAAATTAATGCTGCTTGAAGGGGAAAAATTGAAAGAAGTGATGAAGCTTGATGGCCCAGGATATTTAAATAGTGTGTACTTTGGACATAGAATAAGGAATTTTACTTTAAGGAACAGTCCCACACTATTACAGTGATAACAATTGAATCATTGCATATAGATCCCTCATCTGTATTAGTGAGTTATGTCACTCCAGTCTTCAAAAAGTGCAAGGAGGAAGACCCAGGAAACTACAGGCCAGTCAGCCTCACCTCCATTCCGGAAAGGTAATGGAACAGCTCATCCTGGAGGTCATCTTGAAGCATGTGCAGGAAAAGGTCATCAGGATTAGTCGGCAGTGGATTCACCAAGGTGAAATCATGCCTGACCAACCTGATAGCCTTCTATCATGGAACGACTGCCTGGGTAGGCAAGGGGAGACAGTGGATGTTGTCTACCTTGAGCTCAGCAAAGCTGTTGACACTGTCTCTTACAACATCCTCACAGGTAAAAACTTAGGAAGTGTGGGTTAGATGGGTGGACAGTGAGGTGGATTGAGAATGGGCTGAATGGAAGAGCTCAGAGGGCTGTGATCAGCGGCACAGAGTCTGGCTGGAGACCTGTAGCTTGTGGTGTTCCCCAGGGGTCAGTGGTGGCTCCAGTTCAACTTGTTCATCAGTGCCCTGGATGAAGGGGCTGAGCGTGCCCTCAGCATGTGTGCAGGTGATACAGAACTGAGAGGAGTGGCTGATACCCCAGGAGGCTGCGCTGCCATTCAGTGAGACCTGGACAGGCCAGAGAGCTGGGCAGAGAGGAACCTAATGGAAGCTCAATAAAAGCAACAGCAGAGTCCTGCCCCTAGGGAGGAACAACCCCCTGCACCAGCACAGGCTGGGGGCTGACCTACTGGAAGGCAGCTCTGGGGAGAAGGATGTGCAAGTTATGGTGGGCAGCAAGTTGCCCATGAGGCAGCAGTGTGCCCCTGTGGCCCAGAAGGCCAATGGGATCCTGGGGCGCATTAGAAGGAATGTGGCCAGCAGGCTGAGGGAGGTGATCCTCACCCTTTACCCCGCCCTGGTGAGGTGCATCTGGAGTGCTGTGTCCAGCTCTGGGCTCCTCTGTTCAAGAGAGACAGGGAACTACTGGAGAGGGTCCAGCGGGGGACCACAAAGATGATCAGGGGACTGAAGCATCTCCATCATGAGGAAAGGCTGAGAGAGTTGGGCCTGTTTATCCTGGAGAAGAGAAGACTGAGAGGGGATCTTAGCAATGTCTACAAATGTCTTAAGGGCCAGTGCCAAGAGGATGGGGCCAGGCTCTTTCCAGTGGTGCCCAGTGACAGGACAAGGGGCAATGGGCACAAACTGCAAAACAGGGAGTTCCACCTGAATATGAGGAAAAACTTCTTTGAGGGTGACATTAAAAACCCATCTGGACACTATCCTGTGCAACCTGCTGTAGGTGGACCTGCTTTAGCAGGGGGTTGGGCTAGATGATGTCCAGAGGTCCCTTCCAACCCTGATCAGTCTATGATTCTTTGATTTGGTTCCAACTTGTTCTTTCCAACTGACGTGGAAGAAAAACTGTATATCTGGAGCTGTCACCAGAACTGCCAGTGCTGGAGCACTCACTGCAGCCACAGCCAGCTGGAAGCTGAATCTGGGGTCCACAATCCATGTTGCCTCCCCTCTAGAGTTCATTCTTCCCAGCTTTTTTATTCCTGGCTGCATCAGACTGAAAGTACAAGTTAGGCATGCCCAGCAAAAAAGACTCAAAAAGACCACATTTGGCCTACCTTTGGTCCCAGAGAGAAAGGGGGAGGTGGCAAGGATTTTTTTCCAGTTTTCATTTGCATTTTTTTCTGGGAACCAGAGTTTTTAATTTGATCCCTCTGCAGAATACTATGGCACTTCCCTTTACTCACCTTTGTGGTACGAGTCATAATTCTAGTGTAAGGGATGATCTCAGAGGCTAGTGCTGAACTATAATTTTGTATTGTCTAAGGATTGTTCCTCTATAGTGTACCTCAACAAGTGTCATTGCAGTCTTAATTCCATGCTTCCTGGACGAAGTCTAAACCACTTATTGTAAAATATTATGTTGTATTGTCCTAAAGCATTGGGAAGTTAAGCACAAATTGATATTCTAGTGAATGTTTTCAGTGAGAATATGTGCATAAACCACTTTTTGTCCTCTCACCATGTTCCTGAAGAATTAGAAAGTTTGCAGTTCTCTCTTCATAGTCTGGGCATTCATATGAATTTGCATCTTTTTCCTCTGTGTACTTCAATCTCTAGAGTTACCAAATGTTGCGGCACTTCTGAGCTGACATTTACCACTGGAGAAGAAACATAAAATAATGAAGTATTTGTAAAAGAGGCAACGACAAAATAAATTAGGTCTCCTTGTAAACGTATATGTTTTCCTCTTCCTTACAGTATTCCCTTTTCTCCACTATATTTCCCCATATTATTCTACCTTTTCCTCCTCAAACACCTTAAATTTATTGTGGTCTCTGCAATTTCCCTTTTCACAGGCAGATCTCCTAAAGAATTAATGAACAATGTAATTCAGGATAGTTTCCTTTCACTAAAAGTGATATGTCACTACTGATATTTAATAGGGGTAGAAGTGTAAGTGGCAGTAACAGCATCTCACAATAATATGAAATGCTTAACTAAGCTTCTTAACATTATAAAACTTAAAGAAATAGTATAAGGATGGGCAATTTAATTAAACATTTTCCTGTGATAACTTGAGTTATATGCCAAATCATCACAAAAACTACAGTTTCAAGTACATAAATCCTACAGAAATCATTAATTTTTAAAAATAATTCTTGCGATAAGTTTTATATGTATTTTAAAGAGCAATAAAACTAAAACCTGAGCCATACCAGGGTTTCCAAAATTTTGCTTTAGAATCTACTTTAAAGTAGTACAAAAAACCTGCAATATACCTAAGGCTGTATTCAGGTGAGAAGCTGGTGCTACTAACTGAAGTCTAGCATGGGGGATCTCCTGATTTAGGCTATGCATATGATTATTTTTTGTAGACAGGCACCTAAGATAAAGAATGGACCTGTAGTTTGGAACAAAAATGGAGCAAGGCGTCAAATTAGCTTTAAAATATATAGTACATATAGGGGTTACTTGCTGATCAATTAAAAATTGCTTAAAAGTCTGGCAAAAATATGCTAAGTTATCAGGGTAGTTCAGACTAATAGCAGATTAAACAACTGTCATGATTTTGTAGTAATATTTCATCTTTCATTTTAGATGTTGGGCCACATATTATAATAACTCATCTTTACACTGTGAGGATACAATACCTAAAGCATATCACGTGCAGACCTCCCTGAACAATTCTTAAGTAGTCATGTCAAAAGGTAATACTTTAAATGCTAAAGCAGATCCTCCATGGCTGCTCATTTTTACATTGTCTTATCTCTTTGATGAGGCGCTCTGGTGAACATCCAAAACCTACCATGCATAGGTACAGTGAAATGTCACTAGGCAAGGTATTTTGATTGAGTATTTTAAGGTCTGTTAAACTCTGCATATTGTACTTTCATGCTTCTCTAATTTTAAACACATGCCTTTGATGGGTCTTCCTATTCTTTCAGTGTCACAGCATTTATGTGCCTCTCAAAATCAAGCTTTGTTTAACTCCCTGTTCAGAAAGCTTTTCCATAAGAGAATTTTAAAATTAATTTTTTTCTAAGTCCGCAATAAGCTTGAGATTTGAATGACTATAACAACCTCTACTTTTTTATCACCTCTTTCACTTTTGTTTGTTTGTTTGCTTGTTTGTTTGGCATTTTATATATATATATGAACTGTATTGAGAAAATCCAAATTCAAGATTGCTTGTACTGGAGAAATAACATAATTTATTCTTTTCACAAGTTTTTTTCAAACCTGAACCATACCTAGTTGCCCAGCCTCATATGCTAGAGAAATTTATACCTCCATTTCCCATAGAATCTTTATGTAGATAAGCTTATCAACCAAAACCTGGACAAGAACCTTAGTATCCTTTCTGTGACTGATACAGTTTCTTCCATCTTGTCTTTTCTATTCTCTTTTGAGCATAATTGTGAAATGCGAACAGGAGATGAAGTATTGCAGCTTCTTCCCCTCTTTCAGTTCTTCCCCAGCCTTTGATCATTTCAAACTGTATTTTAAGACTTGACCCTTCCTCTGGTTGATACATTCCTTCCAACTCACAAAAGCCCCCATGACATCCCTGTATCTTAATTTTAGTTTTCCTCCTCCATTTCTAAAAACAAATAAACAAAACAAGCAAACAAACAGACAAACAAAACTGCAAAAGACCAAGCTAATTGAAGTGCTGAGTTCCAAGGATAAGCTTGTGCTTTGACAAATTTGTAAGGTCAACATTTAAAAAACAGCTCTTAAAAGTAATGTAAGTTTGTGGGGTTGTTTTTTCTTTTAGTCATTTGCACCTGCAACTTTCCAAGCACAATTACTCCTGGATACAAACACTATAGTCTAACAACCAGGCTTGAAATGTAAGAGGCTTGCTGGGACCTGTTTGAAACGCTGGTACATAATAGCTTCTCCTTTCATAATGGTTGCTTTACTACTAAGTAGTTAACTCATTACTTTGTGAAGCACTTCAAGGTACTTAGAATGTGAGAGGTGCCCTACAAAAATAAATTACAATGTAGACTCTTATGATCTTTTCTTTCTTTTCTATTCTGTTTTAGTGTATCCACTTGATAATGAGCTGTCTGAGAATATCTTCATAATTTCAAAGCATTTTGTGGTGTGCACCACATTCTGCAAAAACATGGAATGCCCGTGGAAGCTATAGTGTCATAACTCAGTAAAAAGTCATTGTGGAAGTGTATTAGATCTTTATATTAATTCTTTTGTTTGACTGATGCTGTACTTTCTATTACATCAGATGTTTTAAAAATGCTTTTGGGGTGGGGAACAAATTAATTCCTTGTACTTCAAATGCGTACAGTTATGTGATACTGATATAAAGCAAGATGAACTGATGCTTTTGCCAAAATAAATATTTGAATCATAAATGCTTCAGGTTATGCTCTGTTGCTTTTCCTTGAAAGGAAGACATGAATTTTATCAAATATAAATTTTCTTCTATTATCATTCTGTTCTACTTCAAGAAAATCTTCTTTTTTCCCTTCCATGTATGATTCATTTTCAAAAGCTTTAATGCATACTTTTATCAAGTGTGTATATGATGATAGAAAGCAAAACAGACTGCAAAAAGAATGGATTTGTGTATTGAAGTTCCAAAATATGAAAATGATAATTGCCTTCATTTAAAGGCAAATAGCTTATGTTCTGTCTCCCAGTCTTACAACTTATCCATGCCTTACGAACATAAATGATACACTTGTAGTCAGCAACAAGTTATTCAGCATTCTGCAGAAGCAAAAATTCTGTGTGAAATTCTGTTCTTTCCTGACATATAACAGGTGAGGCAAAAGGACCATGACTTCTTTCTGGTCTTAAAACTCATGTGTGTGTGTATATATATACAGCCATATATATATCTGTTTAAATGTATATCTCATAAATTTTTGTCACTTTCCTCCTCAGCAAGCTAACCATTTTGGAAGATAAACTCTACTAATTTATGTGTCTGTATATCCCTGAATAGGGTAGAAAAAAGTAAAGTAGTGTCCAGAGGAGAATGTAGCAAAACATCTTCTCCCCACTGTCCCTAGACCTACACCACCCCTTCTAAACTGCTCACTGTTCCAACAGCAGGAATTTGAGGATATGTATACTCGTTGGTAGAAATAAATGTCCAGGCATGCAAATGAGTATATGTTTTAATTCCTGACTGGCTCACATTACAGCTACAATGTTTACTGATGAAAGTAAAACCTAGAAAATTTTGTCTCCACAGTAATTACTAGTTTATAAGTAAGTATTCATGGAAGGTGGTTTTGTTTAACGTGCATTATTTTTTTAGAACTAAAGAAAGAAACTGTATAAGGTTTCTTCTCTTTTATCTTGGCTTTTACAAATAAAGTTTTAAGGTCTATTAGTAGAAGAATCAGCTTTTATGTAGAGGAGGTTCAGGTCACACTCACACCTGTATTTCTGTAACTATGAAGGATAAAATTTACCGTTTTATCCTGTGTAATTTGTAGTCACAGATATTTCTATGGCAACTTCAGATATTTATATAAAAAAGAACAAATGAGAGATGCATAAAAGTTACGTTTACTTTTTCAAATAACTTTTACATTTACTTATATGTGGTAACTACCCAGAATATTTTGCTTACTGCATGTATACCAAAAAGAAGTGCAAAATTCAATAATACTTACTCTGTGAGCTCTTTTGCATAACAATTGTCTGGAAAAGTGTGGAAATCAGTCATCTTCCATTCTCTAAAATTTAAATTAATAATATATTTAATAGTTTCATTGAATAATTGATGGTTTGTACCTATGAATATGCTGTTCAGAATGTAATGTTCTTTGCACACTGAACATATTATTTCAGCTGTAGCACAGAAATAAAGTTAAATATTTTCTTGCTATTTTGGTCATTATTAAAGCATATATAACACTTCTTTTTCTTGAACTATAGTAACAGTTTTAGTATTTTTACACAATTACATTTGTTTCTGTCTTTTTTTAATATTGACCAAATAAATAGCTATAGTAAGTATGATAAAACAGAGAAAACAAATCACAGATACTTCAGATTAATGAATTTATTCTTCTTTCTTTCAGCCCTTGCATCTTATTGTCTATATTACAACAGAGAATACAGAAAAATATTGAACATGTTGCAAAAATCCAAGAAGCATTCTGGAAAAAAAAAAAAAACAACAAAAAAAACTATTCCTTTGTCAAGCCTAGATGGTATTAGCTAATAAAAGCATGCAACCATTTTAGCTGGTCACAAAAGAACTTAATTTTTATTATGAAGAGTACAAGTGGTTATGAACTTCATTTTAAAAATTGAAAAGGCACAATTCACATACCAATAATCGGAAAAACTGAAGATATTATTTTATATTGCTGTTATATTGTACAGGTTGAAAGTAATGAAGTCATGAGTCCTGCAAATGTGAATACATTTCTCAAGGCCACTGTATCCAGCATTGGCCTAACCTTATTCTGGCACTTGCCGGTATGTCAATTACTCCTTTTTTTCAGCCTGAGGTTTTCCCTTTTAAAGGGAAAGAAGCTGACCTGCAGCAGTCAAGAAAAGTGTTATTTTATGCAATCAAAGCCACAGGATTATTCCACGTTGTCTTGTGGTGAACAGTACTTTGTAATAAGTCAATTATTTTATGTGGAAATGAACACTGCAAGTGGAACCCACAGAAGGATCTTAAACATTCTCTTTCAGTGAATTCATTAGGAGGTGGGATGGTAGTGATCATACTTTTAACTAGGAGTTTTCTCTTGCCTATTAATTTTCAAGGTAATACTAGAGAACCGTAAACATGTTCTAGAGCTTCATTCCAAATCAAATCACTCTAAATGAAAGCACCATTATTTTCTTTGCCTCAAAAGACCATAGCTTTAGAATAATGAATGACTCTGTAGATGCCTTTTTACCTGCTGCTACTTTGAGCTTTCAAGAAATTGGAAAGATTCATATATTAAGAGTCCAGCAATCACAATTAGACCAATATTCCAATTGTGACTGCAGCTATAAAAGATGACCTTTGTTAAAAAAAAAAAAAAAAAAAAAATCAATAAAACTGAAGTAAAAACACTGCAAAAAAAAAAAAGTATAAGAAAGGAAACAAAGTCAAGTTAACAGCAACAATATAATGAAATTGTTAAAATTTTCAGTTTAGAAAATTTAGGATTTGTCAGCTGAGGCTGAATATGGGACCTTGAATATCAGATCACAAGCCACTACCATATGACCCGGATGAGTGATACTTTCAGTTGTACAGCTTGGTTATTACTATTCTTTCTCTGTAGCCAGTAACAGTGATTATAATCTACTGATTATAAATAACCTTGTTAAAATTACACCTGAAGGAACAAAAGAATAGTTGCTTCATTGTCAAAAAGATAAAATCATTAGTAAAATATCCAAAGGAATAAAAAAGAATAGAGTAATAAGTCAGAAGCAATGTATCTGTCTCCTGATCTCTGTACATGGATTCCTTCCATCTAGTCTTCCAATTATTTCATACAAGCCTTGAGGAAGAAAGTCAAACTTTTGTATATAATACTAATACTGCCCACCTAGTGTTTTATCTTATTGATACACTTTTATTTTGGTTTCTCAATAGATTGTTTGAGTTATGTAGAAGCTATATACTACAGATTCAGTTAATCACTTTTATGGCTTGCATATGCAGTAGATGTTTTTTTCCTTGCATGCAGAGAGAATGGACAGAAATCCCTTTAGGCACTAAAATCAAAGAGAAAATCCATTCTGCTCGACAGGTAATTAGCCTGAAGAAAATCTCCCGAGTCTGGTTAACTGATCTGCAGGCTCTCTTTTTAGGTTAAACCATAGTGCTGTCATTCAGACAGTTTGCTCATCTAGCAAAAAATTAAGTAGGCATTGAAGGAAGGGAGCCAATAAAGAGAATTGGTGTTATTTCTGATTGTCATGTATCTAAACCACAATATAAGTTAATTATTAAGTTTGAAAAGTAAAGAAATTTAAGCAAACCCTACATACTATGAAAAAGCAACATGTTCAAAGAAAAAAAATAAGTTTATATGCCTAAGGTCAATGGATCTGATCTACAGCTGGGGGGACAGCTGAAATATGCTGTGTTGATTTGCTCTTCCAACTAGCTGTGGTTTGAAAAACTGACTTAAAACCGGTGGTTCACTCTAAAACACTTCATTTTCAAAAGCATCCCAGCCTGAAGAGGTGAACCACATCTCAGAATTTTATTGTTATGTTCTCCTTCCCCATCTCATTTATCGCTAGCGTTATCTCTCTGGAATCGTCTAGCTAGGTAGTGTTAGAGATGTGAATGTTATTCCAGATGGAAAGGGAAACTAATGGTGGGGTTAGATCATCCATTACGTTTACAGAAAATGTACAAATCTTGTTTCTTCGGATATAGGATTATCAAAACATGAATTATAGTCCTTTCCCTTACAGTTCCATCTGCCCTCACTTTCGAATGTGTGTTATTAGAGTCCTTGTCAGGATCATGCTCTTGGTGCTTTTTCACACTGCAGCTTGTGACTGTTTCCCACCTTCTCTCAGTTTCTCAGCTCTTCCCTGTTTCCACACAGCCAAATCTTTGCAGAAAAATAACTAACAGCAGTCATTGCTCAACCTGCTTTTGCGTTTTGTGGTGGAACTGCTGCTTAGTGTTGAGTAAAAGAACACTGTAATTTCTAGAAAGTTACCATTTCCTACAAATTCTTTAAAGGAACTGCAGTAATTATACTTTCTAGGTTAAATGACTTTTAAACTAAATTAGCAAACTAGGTGAGTGTTGTTATTTCTTTTATGTTTGGGTTTCACTGCTTTAATTTTTTGAAAGAAGCAAAAGACTAAGCTACAATCTGTATATAGTCTTTCTTATAAAAAAAAAAACAAACCACCAACAAAAACAAAACACAAGAAAGTTTTGTGCCATCATGAATTAAAGAGTATCTCATTTTTCATTCTAAATAAAAAAAATCAATGTTTTTCTTAACTTTAAGAATGTAGATCATGAACCTCAGCTTTCTTTAATACATTTGACCATATTTTCATCAAACATCTTGTTTTTATCAATAATCAGCTTGTATGATTATATATGGGAATTAAGTGAAAATGTTTCTTTATTAACCAATCTGCACTAAAATTACATATGAGCCTTCTTATAAGGTTTTATATATAAAAAAAATATTAAAAAACACTTCAGTCTCTAATTCTTATAAAAGCCCCCAAAGATTTCCTTGTTCACTTTCTAACTTGTCAGCAAAACATGTAAATTCTCACTGGACTGTAATTCATTACAAATATAAAACCTAATCTTCCAGTAGGTAATAATGAGATCCATTCAAGATGCATTTGGATTAGTTTTTGGATTTTGAATGGCTCCAACTGACATGAAGAAGTTCTTTTCAAGGGACTATGCTGATCACTAAATACTTTCCTTTTCAAATCTTTTTATCTGCGAAAACCAAGACAATCTCCTTACATTCTGGCCCAAAATATGGGCCATGGAGTCTGCCTTCGCTGAAGAACCTTTACGACCCTGAATTACGTCACATCTGTTAATTATAAAAAAGTGCCTTATATACATCTTGTTTACATCAGTGCCATTAATTCGACCAGAACATTCCCTTTTTTCTTTTTTTTTTTTTTTTTTTTACATATTTGATTTGAAATGGCTATAACCTCTGCTAAAACTGAGCCATATTAAAAACAATTTCTTCCTGACTGCTTTAGCATTCATAAAACTCAAGGAAAGCTATTCTTACTATAAGCCTTTACTGAGGGAATAAAAATTTTGAATAAAGTCAATGCCAAACATGATTACAAGAAGCATGGGTCAATACGTCTTACCATTTTTATCTAATTTATGACTGCGTATTCTCTAAAAGCTTTGTTCTGTCATGAATTATTTTTACAGTGAACTTTCACTGTGGCTTTTGATAGTTTATGACCTTCTAAATACTGTGAAAGCATCATAAACAATGTGTCGTATAAACACATTGAAAATAACTGAGAAGGATCACCTACTTTATCATTCAGCCCCTGAGGCAGCTGGAAATTGTACAGACTGAAGAAAAAAGCTGGGAGTATGGAAACAAACGAATCTTCATCTATCTGCAGGAATGTCATTTTTCATAACCTTCATTACAAATCACTTCTGCATGGAATTCTGAAGGAAGGGCTCAGTACTGCCAAATATTTGTGGGGTTTTGTGACTAAGGAAAACAAATTATTAATCTTAATGAAACACCTGATAACTTTTTGAATCATAACCAAAAGAAAAGCACCTGCCATTTTACAAACCCATATCAAAACCTACGTGATTCAGACAATGAATCTGCTCTATTTGTCTGTTGGAGTGCCACACCAGAAGCTTCAAGGCCACACACAGCTGGATAAAACCTTAAAGATGTTTAGATGAATCAAGCCATAGCATGTGTCTAAAGAAGAAGAAGGAAATTCTGACATATTTGCCATTTACTGGGATGGGAACAGAATTGGGAGATGATGTTGCGCAAGTCCAGCCCTTCCATCTGGGCAAACACTCAGATGCTACAATTCATAGGACATTGTTCCATGTGCTAGATGAAACAAGAGATAATTTGCTTTCTACTAGTCTGTGCTCCACCTGAACCACAGCCTGTAGTTAAATGAGCACTTAATTTCTTGTGCTATACCTAAAGAGATTAACTGATTTATAATAAATACTTTGTTTGATTGGTTTGTTGTGAAGTCATTTGTTTGCCAGTTTGTAAAACAAATGCTAGACAAGTTGAGTGTAAGCAGAAGAATCTGGTTCAGAAAATTTTGGGGAACTGTAATATGGCAGCATCTTTTCATGATATTATAAGTCATATTTGTCAGTCTTCCTGGGTTTCCACTGATAAAATTTTTGTTTTCTAATTTGATTCTTCCTTGTGAACAACTGTACTTATTTAAAACATACACTCCTTCTCAAATTAATAACCTCAAAAATTTTTAGAGGACTTGGAATTTCACTGATTGTAAGGGCACTTGTACTCCTGTAACTTTGCTTCTGGCTCTATTTTTTTCTTGGTAAAGGTTTCTGACCACTGTTTTGCTTTTCATTCAGCCACTGAAAAATATTTTTAAAAAGGGATTTTAATACATTTCCTTAACAGGCTGCAGAAATGGGCTGACACTCTCAAGAAGTTCAATATCCAATGATATCCCTGAAATTCTGCAAAAGGAAATGCAAATTCCTGCACCTGGGGAGGAATAACCACAGGCACCAACACAGGATGAGGGCCAACAGACTGGAAAGCAGCTCTGCAAAGAGCCAGGGGGTCCTAATGGACAAGCTGAACATAAGCCAGCCACATGCCCTGGTGGCAGAGAAGGCCAACATATCCTGGGCTGCATTAGGAAGAACATCATTGCCTCGGGGTCAAAGGAGGTGGTTCTTTCCCTCTACTCAAATCTAGGGAGACACATCTGGATTCTGGCTCCTGCTCTGGCATTCTCAGTACCAAAAGGACATGGACATAGTGGAATGAGTCCAGCAAAGGGCCATGAAGATGGTTAAGGGATCTGTCATATGAGGAGAGAATGAGAGAGCTGGGACTGTTCATCCTGGAGAAGGCTCAGGGCAGGGCTTATCCTTGTTTATCTGATGGACAACAATCAAGAGGACAGAGCTAGGCTTTTCTCAGTGGTGTGAAGTGAAAGAACAAGAAACTGTTGGCGCAATATGGAATATAGGAAATTAGGTCCGAACATAAGAAAGAATTAAGACTTTTCTTTTTTTTCCTCTGGAGACAGTTGAACACTTGAACAGGTGTTCCAGTCTGGGAAGACCTGAGCCAAGGAAATTTTTTGTTATATCCAGAGTGAGAATAAGACACAAATGAGGTAAAATGCCACTAATCAAGGAAATTTATTGTGTGCTTATATAAACAAAACATTCGTGTGTTGTGGTAAGAAAATAGTGATAGGAAAGAGAGGGAAAGATAGGAAAAAAGGAAATCTAGCAAGCAGTTGGGATACAGGTGCAAGAGCTAGTCACCACCATGGATCCAGAGATGTCCCGCTGGTTCATAGTCTCTGTATCAGTGATGGAGGTCTCTGAATTGGCACTTATTGTTTGGTTGCACAGTCATTTATAGGGTGGTCAGGGTGGTCATTTCCCAGACAGCAGCATGTACTGCATTTCTCCATGGGGCATATGTGATTACTGCCTCAGGTAGGGGTGATCATCCATGTCTAGGCACATCCCACACAGCAGTGTGGCCTTTCCTTGACCCCAGCCGACAGCTGATGTTGGGCAGCTGTTGGCTCCTTATCTGTTCACAACTGTTAAGACTTCCAGAAGCTCTGCAAACAAGCTTTGAGACAGTCAGTTTGAGATATGGTCTCTCACAACAGATTGCCCAAAGAAATTGTGGAGTTTTTATCCTTAGAGGTATTAAAAATGCAATGGGACACAGCCATGGGCAACCTGTCGTACCTGACCATCTTTTGAGTAGAGAGATCAGCTAGATCGTCTGGAGAGGCACCTTCCAACCTTGACCGCAATTCTGTGATCATACAAGAAGAGTGACTTTTGACAGTATAAAACATTGTTGCTTTCTGCTATCTTAAGTAGTTAAGGTTTATATGAATACTTGATTACATACCAAGGAATGTGCTTTATTAATTAATACTATTAATTAAATCAGTAAACACCAGAACTATGCTAGACATGGCTTAATCACCTAGGCATGTTGTCTAGCTGTGTTTAATACCAAACAATTAGAATTGGATTAAATATTTTCTATTTCACTAAGTCCAGCCATTCCTCAGAAACACAACTTTTAAAAAGTATTTGCTGAGGAATCTTCATCTGAGAGGGCTAGAAAAAAGGAGAGCAGAAAGAAAAAATCAAGAGGGATGACTAGACTTGCTTACAACAGGAAAAAAATCAAATACAGAAACACACAGAAAGAGAGACAACATAGTTAGTGGTCTGTGGAGAAGATGACCAACAGGAACAGTCTGGTTTGGTGTGATTTTTTTGGATGAAACAATGTTCTCACACAAGCAGAAACTTTTGTCTCAACATGCAAGCTTCTTACCCACCAAACTAGAACAAATGTTTGTTTCTCTCCTTTGTTATATATCAGTTTTCATAAAATTCCAGAAGACATGTTTGAATTCCAGTACACAATTAAAGAAATTTCAGCACTGCAGTATTCATAATCTTGCCGTCTTAATCACTTCAGATTTGCCAGTAATTCATTTTTGAAAGTAAGTAAAAATAAGTTTAAAAAATAATAATAAGACTTTTATGTGATCTTTATTTATAAACTTGCATGTAAAGAAGCTTTGGGCCAACACCTCTAAGCCATGAATATAAGCAAGTAAAGGCATGATTCCTAGGTCAGAATAGTATGCAAAAAGCAGTTTGAGGGCATATATGCCTATTTACATAATTATATTTGAGTTAGACTGAGATAGTCATTCTGTAATTATACATATAGAAGAAATGTTTGCTGCGGAATAGCAAAAACCTATGTTGTGTATCCAATACGGAGGTTGTTATGATAATAACTTAATGGAATAATAGATATAATGTCAAGCTCTTACATATTGCCTTTTGTCACTAGATATCAAAGTAACTTACAAGAAGGCTGAGATATTTTTCCTTTTTATTCAATAATCTACTGCTGATGTTAAGGAAAAAAATGCCAAGAGATCTCCGAACCTGAACTGGATGCAGGCAAATCTGGACAATCCTCCAGTGTTAAGACTGTTTTCAAATGTCAGCTAGTACAGCTGCATGAGGTTTACTGAACTACATGGACCTACTGGGTCTCCATCAACTTCTACTCCCATGCACAAGGCAGGATGTGCTGTGCAGTTGATAAGTGGATGCTCCAAGTGCGGTGCTCCATGCACTACCACAGCACATAACTGATGTTGTCCTCTTGCTGTTACGCAACAACAAAATAAGCTAAATTCTTTCATAATGAGCATAAATATCAGTGAAATCTGAAAAAGATGGTGTGTCCTCTAAGCAAAGCACTAGATGCAGAGACTTTTCTTCTGACACTATGAAACAACCCACTCTAGGATTTGGATCTCTCCAGTTTATCAGTGTTGATGAAACAGAGTTAATTAAAACATGTTTCATCACTGCACAGATTACTTATCTGGAGAAGAACAGATTCATTCTCTAATGGCAAATTGCTTCATTTGTGATTCTCCAAGTTCTATTTAAATTTGCAGGCCCAAATTTAAAGTAATCTCTGAATTGTAATGGTATATTTTTTTCACATCTTTACAGAATAATTTATTGCCACAGCATCTTTTTGCATGCAAAAGTATAAATGGATTCAAACAGGCTGATTGTTGGTACTAAATGCAGTGATCTGGAAGCAGCCATTTGAGTCCAGAAGGCTCTGCCCCACTCACTGCCAGGAAACAAGAAAGTAAAACAGGACACAGCATATTTTAGAGCTACCCTGTCTCTTGCAGTCTGTTCCTATAACTGACCACTGTCTAAAGAAGAATTACGGGTCTGATCCAGCACAGATGTTCTTATGTTATCTCGGAAAAAAAATGACATTACCTGTCCTTTTCTTTTTTCCCCCCCAGCTTCATGCAGTCAGACTTCTGACTGAGGCAGTTTACCACAGGGCTTGCAGCCAATGTTCTGGATGTAACAGGCTGTAACATCTACTCTGTTTATGAAACCCAACCTTGTTTAGCCTACAATTCACAAAGTGAATTCTAAATTTTAACAAAGTTAAGAAGACAGTATACACTATCTAATTAGGAGGGAGGGATTTTTTTAATTATTCATTCCTGCCAACTCTGTTTTGTTCCTTCAATTACAAAATTCCTCCCTCCTGGAGAACTGGAATTCCCCTCATTTAGAAAGGTACTTTCAAGAACACCAAAAACAAAAAAAAATGACTTGCTTTTGAGGTGTGCAATAGCAAATGCCAGATGTAAATCTATGCATTTTGTCTAGTACGTGACTGATTAATGAAATACGTCCTTATATTTTATTAAAGTAATCAAGCAGAAACCCTGAAACTGAACCTTTGCATTTCAAAAGATCATAACAGTCTTTGAACTCAGGAGAAACAAGTAATGCTAGTGGTGGTGTATCCACACTCATGATGGTCTGAGGATACAGGCAAGGCAAGGTTTGGAGGAAAAGGTAATTTTTGAAAAGATGAACTATTATAATTGGAGAAAAATAAAATAAGCTGTCTTTCCCACAAATATTCCGTTAGCCATTATTTGGAATATATTACTGAAGGTTTAATTGGCATGGAAAGACAGGATTTTTGGAATTTCAGCATTTCTAAACTAGCTGCTCTACTATGATACTTCCTGTTGCAAGAAGGGTGAAGATATCTACATGCAGAAAAATTAGAATATAGCATAATATTAAAAAATGTTAGTGTAGTACAAGCATAATATTAAAAAATGTTAGTGTAGTGCAACCTTGGAAAAACTTCCCAAAATTTATAAAATCTAAGAAGAATTTAATTTATTTTTTTTTTTAATTATAGAAGATACTTTCTGTGAACAGTTCCCTGCTTTAGGAATTAGCTATTATAGGATCTTAGAATCACGGGATAAACCACTTCAAAAGGGACCTCAGGTCTCTAATCCAGCCTCCTGCTTCAGATGGGGTCAGCTATGAGATCAGAATGGGTTGCTTAGGGCTTTAACCTGCCAGGTCTTCAAAATCTCTGAGGATGGGGATTGCGTAACTCTCTGGGCAACCTTTTCAGCTGCCTGTCTCATAACACAAAAAGGTGTTCCTTATAACCAATGTGAATCCTGTTTCAGTATTCATTGTCTCTTGTCCTCCCACTATACAATATTGTGAAGAGCCTTACTCTGTCTTCCTGATAATCTCCTCATAGGCATGGGCAGGCTCTGCTATGTTCCCCCCTGAAATCTCTTGTCCAGGCTGGACAAGCCTTAAGACCAATGGGATTTTTACCTTAGATTTTTATGAATAGTCATATCACTGGGCAGTGTTTTTTTCTGGAAAATAAGTCGCTTGCTTGCATATGCTGCCATTTAAAACATTGTAGCCAGAGTATGGGACAAGATGTCAGACTGTCTAAAATTTAAGACAAAAAAATGGGTAGGTTGCATCATAATCATTCTTTGGTATACCAGCTGACAAAATTACCTGTTTTTACGTAAGCCTCATATTTATCTATGTTTATATCTACTTGTGTCTAGGTCTTATGGTCTCCTAACAGTTTCACTGTCCTTAAAACTCTTTAAATGTCCCAGTAAATGAAAATGGGAAAATCTGAGTTACCTATACCATAGCATATGGGCAAAATTTTGGATGGTGCACTGAAGGTTAAAGAGGGAATTATCTAAGTAAAGGTGTTGGATGAAAGCATAATAAAATTAATAGTGTCACAAGGGTACAACTGAAGTCTGGTTTTGGCATTATAATGCCTCACCTCAGTGCATGGAGCATGTTGCTAGTAAATCAGTTCTGTCTAGAAGACAAATTAGTTTCCTATCCCTGAAATGAGCTAGAAGGAAAAAAAGGCAGAAAAGAGAGAGAAATAAATTAATGTTGCTCCAACTTTTACTAGATTCAAAATATATTTTTCATTCTTTATCATTATTATTCCCATTAAAAGCAATTATAACACATTCTATTGCCATTTCATGGCATATTGCCAAGCTCCGGCATTTTCATTACCATGGTAAATTGCCAGATACCTAGAAACAGTAATGTGAAAACTGAGGAAAGGAGATGATGAGATATTTGAATTTCAGCTGTTTAAAAACATGCAAAGTGACAGTGATGTATGTTTTGAAATTTACAAAGTACCTTTGGAAAAAGCAACTCATTTCCATTTTAAAGGTATCATCCAAGCAAGTAGCATCATTACTGTGTTATACTTGGCGGGAGGAGGGGGGGGCGGGGACGGGCAGGGAGTGAAATCAGATGGTTCTTTAAGTTCTCACTATGCTTTCCTCTGACCTTTTCCCTATTCTGATTTTGAAAGGAATTCCTTTCCCATTGTGGCAAATTAATGGCAATAACTTTGACACTTTATGCTATATTAAGTGCATGCTGCTTCTTGCTAGATTTCACAAACTTATTATTTAATCTGTCGTTAAACACAGGTACAACTTCCTGTTCTGAACAACTAAAATCCAAACAGAAGCAATGAGAATTGACCCAGTAACATAAAAAATAGGTCAATTTTTTAACCTATAATGTATTTGAAAGCTGTTGTTCAAAATGTTCACAATGTTGTTATGCAATTTGCATTAGAAGTTACTTTTCAAGTTCAACTAGTATCTTATTCTATATAAGAATATAAAACTTTTCTATGATCTATCTTACAAGTACAGAAGTTAATGAATGGTCACATTCCTTCTGAGATAAAATCCATCTCCAGAAGAAATAAGGAAATGTCATATACTCTAATAAAAAACAAAAATCCTGTCTGTTTAAGAACCAAAAATGTTTATTGTTTTTCACTCTGAGGACTGATCTGTTTGTCTGAAAACACTTCATGAGTTTCTCAAATATATTTGTATTCAAATCACAGTTTGTGACTTCTATGCATATTCTATGTGAATAACATGTACAAATTTAATTTCTGAATTTCATATAAACTAAACCCTGGATTAAATTGGCTTTAAAATTATAAAAAGAAAATCCAAACAACTAACTTTTAAAATATTACATAACATTATTTCTCTTTTCCAGTTGTCTAAACACTGCATTTTCTCCCTCTTTTCTCCTACTCCCCTACCCTGCTTGGAACTGGATTTGGGAGATTCAGTTATCTCTCTTTATATGCTTTCTCTGCTAGCATTCTTCTTCTTCCAGCATTAACCAGGACTGCCCTTTAGGATCCTATGGCTGGGAGACAGTGCTCCTACCTCATCATTAAGTTGTTTCTGATCTTTTCAAGGAAGCT
This sequence comes from Falco naumanni, assembly GCF_017639655.2. Lineage (NCBI taxonomy): Eukaryota > Metazoa > Chordata > Aves > Falconiformes > Falconidae > Falco > Falco naumanni. The sequence continues at coordinate 63,036,300 of NC_054054.1, forward strand.
CCTTAGTGACAATAGGCTGGACCGGACCAAAGCAAGAACTCTCTGTATGTGCTACATACTGAACCGGAGTATGAGGATTCTTTCCAGAAAGCTGCAAAACCGCTAGGAAAACCTCTCACAGTCTGACAGTCCTTTCTTTTATTTAGAATACATACAGAGCAAACAAAGCCCTTCTCTTCACCGTCCCTGTTCCATATCACTTTCTTTTCGGCATTACAGTCCCTACAAATGCAGCATTTACCTTTCACTCCAGACTAGCAGAATCACAAGACCCAGTCCTACAGGTACTGCTCAGGGAGAACATCTGCACTAAATGGAAACAATGTCATTCTAATTTTCTATTTTTGAATACAAATACCAAATTATCCCCAGGGTTTGTCATCTTTGAAAACAAATGTATATTAATTCTTAGGGAAATAATGTCAACAAAAATTATTTATAGATAGCTAGAATTAAGCTTTGGCTTCAGTACAACTAAAGTACTCATTTAGTACCTCTTTAGAGCAGCTAATTATTGATAACAAAACAGCAAAATAATGTGGTCTTATTTCCCCAGTTGGAAATATAATTACAACTCACATTCCTTTTAAGTTCTTCAGAATCAAATCAGGATTAGTAGTACTAACCAATTATTATAAATTAAAAGATTAAAATATTTCCATTGGAGATCATGCAGACTTTCATGTTTCAGAAATTATTACATTTTATTGTGTGTTATTCATTTATTTCACTGTATAGTACTGTATCATACACCCATCTATAACTCCAGACATCACTTCTCATAAGGATTGAAGTGCTCTCCTAATTTGGTATCATTTAACTTCTATTCCTGAAAGAAGGGAAAAACTGGAAGGGGCTTACTATGGAAGAGAATAACATTTTAACCCATGAATTCATTAAGAGTTCAGATTAATCCAGAAGACATTATTCTCCAGGAAAATGGTCCATTTCCTAAAAATCTTGAAGAAGCAATTTACTTTTATAACTCAGTAGAGACATTGCTCATTAAAATAAGTATTGCTTTGGTAAGATATGTGGAACTGAAGAGGAAAAGGGATCAGTAATGTACAGACAAGTATATAAAAGTGGTAGGAGTGACAAGTCTGGAAATACTAAAGGACTTGAATATCCTATTTAAAGGGAAATTCTGTTTTGCAAAAAAAGGCCTTGGAAGCCCCAGAGGACAACAAATTGAACATGAGCCAGTGATGTGCCCTTGTAGCAAAACACGCCAACGGCATCCTGGGTTGCATTAGGAAGACCAGCAGCAGCAGGTCAGGGAAGGTGATTCTTCCCCTCTGCTCAACATCAGTGAGACACATCTGGAGTGCTAGGTCCCATTCTGGGATACCCAGTAAAAGAAGGACATGGACTTACTGAAACAAGTCCAGCAAAGGGCCATGAAGATGGTTAAGGGATAGAAGCATCTGCCATAAAAGAATGAGAGAGCTGGGGCTGTTTAGTCTGGAGAAGAGAGGACTCAGGTGGGATCCTAATCGTGTGTATGAATATCTGATAGGAGACAGTAAAGAAGGCAGGAGTCAGTCTTTCCTCTGTGGTACCCAGTGAAAGGACAAGAAGCAATAGGCAAGAAAGTCTGTTTATACATTAAGAAAAACTCTATTTTGAAATGAATTTTGGATTCTTAGTTCCACAGTTGCATACATCTAACAGGAGAGATGGGATATTTTCCCCTCTTCTGTCTAACAACTCATTCTTTAGGAAGCTCAGAAGCAGGATCTAAAGCCCTTTAAAGCTGTAGATGACATACAATTTTTCACTTAGGATAGTTCTCTAATGATCAAACTAATAAAAAGTGGGGAATTGGGCATAGAAACTTGTCAAGAAATAAAGATGGCCTTCAGCGTGATGTAGAAAATTTTTTGGCACAATCATTGGCAGCAGTCACTTAAGATCATTTTACTAAAATAAAGTGGCTACAGTTTTTGACACACAAAACTTTGTAGCTGCGGGGGGTGGGGGGGGGTGGGGGGCGGGGCGAGGTTCTGGATCCTTGTACAGGATACTAAATACTTGAATGCTGAGTCACCATTTGAGAGATTTTTGGCTCTGGCCCAGCTCAGTAATTACTTGGTCCAGCAATTTTCATTTTGCTTTGTTTTGTCTCCTAAAGAACTTTTTAAGATCTTTTTTTAGCAGTTTTAATACTAAGGTCTTCAATATCCATCCCAACTACTTTATACCATCTTGCTGTTTGATTTTTCAGATTTCATATTTGTTCTGTGTTTATCTTTATTGTTTTGGCAACTACTTTCAACCATGTATATAACATCTGTTTTTATCTTTGGATCATTCATCTTAATTTTACTTTGACTTGGCTTCCATCCAGCTACAGTTGTCAGGGATAATACAAATCCCACCTCAGTCATTCTACAGGATTTAGGGTTCTCCCACAAATATTCTATAGACTTAAGTGGATTTGTTTCCTTCATCCTCACTACATCCTCTTCTTTCTCAGCTTTAGATCAAATTTGGAGAATGGAGAAAAGTATATTAGATATATATGGCTCGCTATGGTCCCTGAACCTCAACAATCTCATTTTCCTACCAGTTGTTCATCAGTTTCTTCTGTACTAGCTCGTTTGACTGTTAAAGAGGATCTGCTACCTGCTTCAAGTCTTTCTCACTAAAACAGGACTGTGAACAGCACTCGGTTTATGCAAGACACAAAATACCAGAATTCTTTGGTTTATGTAGAAGTTTTCTGCTGTTATTTGCAATTAGGTCTTAAAAGCTGTAATGAAACAGTGTCTTTATTTAACATCGTTTCTACCTCGGCAAATGACTGGTTGCATTCAGATTTTATTTTTCAATTTATAAAGGCATTAGGAGTTACTATTAGAAAGCATTGAAAATTTGGTATTGAAAATCACATAGAAGGTAAAGGTTGGTTTGAAGAAAAAAACCCAATAGAAACACAGTTTAATGTATGAAACTACTGTACTCACCCTTTTCAGAATAAAATTAATCTTTCAGAACCTTGTTTTTATTTGTATTATATATATCAAAATTTTAATGAAAGATTTCAGTTTTACAAAAGTGCTGCCAACTGAATGGTTTGCTTCTAAAATCTGTAAACGAATTCTTTGTCCCATTTCAGAACAAAAATGTGGATCTTATGGAATACTCTATACAATGAAAAGAAATTGCCTTTATTTATAGATGCTGGTCACTATCTGGAAAGTTCATATTCATGTCAGTCCTTGTCTTACTATCTTTTCTATGTTAGTTTTTATATTAAAAAATAAAACTATTTGATTAAGTGTACTCTAGAAATTAATGAATTAATCTGATCCTGTATTGCTGTACAGTTTGCACAGCGATTTACACATTCTGTGGTAAAATTTATCTTTATTTCATTGCTGGCATTCAGCTTCTTTGTGAACCTACTTTGCAATACATTTAGAGACAAATACAGAATAGAACAATTCTTGTCAGTCATTTGCATTTTTTAAATTCCATGTCTTATAACGGAGGCTCTGCATGCCTGAGCACACCATCAACTGTTCTCATTGCTAAGTAAAAAAGAATTTGAACATGTCTGAAGTCCTACTGAATTCACCTGTTCCATTTTGCTTTACAAGGGCAGTTAAGATTGCCAATGTCATAAATAAAATGCACACAAAAGCATTTAAGTGGTTTCTTGATTTCAGCCAACAATAATTTTTAATCATTTGAAGATTCCCTTAGTTTACAATATTCCATCTGCTAATTTTTCAGGTGTACATGAAATGCTATGTAAAATATTTATCAACTTACTAACATCTAATTTCTAATAAGATGAGTATTCCTAAAGGTTATGCTTTCTTTAAAATACTTTCTCCATTACATTAGAGGTTTTTGTTTACATTTCCAAGGGACTGTATTGACAATTTCAAATTATCCTATATTTGACAAATATAATTTCAAACACCTTTCCAAGTTTTCTGCCAAGTTTTCTTGTAGAGTTACTGATAGAAATGGCTTCCTGGAGTTTGTGATATGGGGGGTTTTAACCTTGTTTTGATACCTGTTGAGCATATGACACCCAGGAATGCTGGTATAGAGCATTTATTCATTAAACTCAAGAGTTTGGCATGTTTTCCCCCATAATATTTCCCCAAAACATGCCATTTTGAAGAAAAACCTGTGAAAATTCCCTGTGCGTGAGCTAGAATGAGAAATCCCTAATATTTTTATTAAAGAGATCTACTGGTCCCTGGTAACTTCTGACAGCAGAAACTTTAGTATGCTTCATGCCTAAAATATCTCAAGGGAAAATCAAAATTAATTCAGTTAATTTTGATTATAGAACCATAAAATGGTTTGGGTTGGAAGGGACATTAAAGATCATCTAGTTCCAACCCCTCTGCAACAGGCAGTGATGCCTTCCATTAGACCAGGTTGCTCAAAGCCCCATCCAGCCTGGCCTTGAACACTTCCAGAGATGGGGCATCCACAGCTTCTCTGGACAACCTGTTCCAGTGCCTCACCCCTTCACAATGACTAATTTCTTCCTTATATCTAACCTCACTCTACCCTCTTTCAATTTAAAGCCCTTACCTCTTGTCCTGTCACTACATACCTTCATAAAAAGTCCCTCTGCAGCTTTCTTGTAGGCCCCCTTTAGGCACTGGAAAGCTGCAATAAGGTCTCCCAGGAGCCTTCTCTTCTACAGGCTGAACAACCCCCAACTCTCAGCCCGTCTTCACAGGAGAGGTGCTCCAGCCCCCTGATCATCTTCGTGGCCCTCCTCTGGACTTGTTCCAACAGGTCCATCTCCTTCTTATGTTGGGGGCCTCAGAGCTGAAGGCAGCACTCCAGGTGGGGTCTCCCAAGAGTGGAGGGGGAGAATCACCTGCTGGCCATGCTTCTTTTGATGCACCCCAGGATACGGCTGGCTTTCTGGGCTGCAAGTGCACATTGCTGGGTCATGTCATTACCTAAGTGTCTCTTCGAATAAGAAATGGATCAGTCCCTCTGCAGATGTAGCAGATCATAAATTAATTATTCAGTATCAAAATTCATGTGACAATTGGCTTCTGTTATGCAATATGCATAATTCATAAAACATCTGTTCTGTGTTTTTATATTTAAGAGGTACAAAGTGCAAAGGTAGAAAGCGTTAAGTGGGTATATAGGAATGTTTTATTTCATATCACTTCTTCTCCCACCCTGTTCAATAAGGATTAAGGAAACAGCCATGTACAAATTTATCCTATATATGTATTTTTTGATTGGTTTGCCATGAAAATTTACTAGCTGATAATTCATTTTTTGATCATAGCCTCAACAAATTATTCAAGGATGGACACCATGGGTCCATTTAGCAGCAAACAAAATGCAAAATATCCGTTAATCATATCAGATATATTTTTTTTATATGTATAAAGTTGTAAGTAGAATTTTCTTTGTTACGTGTGTGTCTGCAGTTAAGTATATGTGCAGGCATATATATGTTTATGTATATGTATAGATACTTTGACATTACAGTGAAAATCAGGAGTAATTTCCTCTGGACATTCTTTTTCTCTTGGTCTAACTAGTGCTTAAAGGTACCCTAGCTGTAAGTCTTCAGGACCAAGAAAAACTGCCTGATATTCAGAACATCCCAGTTGAGGGTGTTTTATTAAATTGCACAATAAGCAAAAAGAACATGGTCTCTGATCTCATAACTACTATTCAATGAGAAATAGTATTCATGCAGTTGTTTAACCCTTCCTGAATGTGAGGTGCCCACCAAAACTGCTCTATTCCTCCCCTCCTCAACTGGACAGGGGAGAGAAAAGTATAATGAAAGTCTCATGGGTTAATATAAGGACAAGGGAGATGACTTCAGCAATTAATGTCACAAGCAAAGCAGACTCAGATTGGGAAAAATAGCTTGATTTTTTACCATTCAAATCAGAAAAACACCTTCCATCCCTTCTTTCTGGGCTTAATTTAGTTCCTGATTTCCCTACCTCCTCCCCTGAGTGGTGCAGGAGGATGGGAATGGGGTTACAGTCAATAATTCATCACATCTCTGCCACTCCTTCCTCCTGACACTCTTCCCCTGCTCCAGCGTGGGGTCCCTCCCACAGGAGACAGTTCTCCATGAAGGCTGCTGTTCTACATGAACTGCTCCAGTGTGGGTCCTTCCCACGGGGTGCAGCCCTTCAGGAATGGACTGCTCCAGCAAGGGTACCCCACAGGGTTACAAGTTCTGCCAGCAAATCTGCTCCAATGCAGGCTTCCCACGGGTCACAGCCTCCTTCAGGCCTCCACCTGATCCAGCATGGGGTCCTCCACAGGCTGCAGGTGGATATCTGCTCCACTGTTAACCTCCATGGGATGCAGATGGATATCTGTTCCACCATTAACCTCCACAGCAGGGGCACAGCCTGCCTCACCATGGTCTTCACCACGGGCTGCCAGGGAACCTCTGCTCTGACACCTGGAGCACCTCCTGCCCCTCCTTCCTCACTGACCTTGGTGTCTGCAGATTTGTGGCTCTCACATACTCTTACTCCTTTCTCGTGCTGGTGCAGATTTTTTGATATTTTTTTTCCTTCTTAACATGCTATCACAGATGTGTTACCACTGTCACTGATGGGGTCAGCCTTGACCAGTGGTGGATCCATCTCAGAGCCAGATGGCATTGGTTCTATTTAACTTAGGGGAAGCCTCTGACATCTTTTTACAGAAGCCACCCCTGTAGTCCTCACACTACCAAAACCTTGTTTGCAAACCCACCGCAATTCACATGCGAGGAAAGCTGTTTTTTCAAATACTGCTCTTGTCTTGAAGAGGATAGTGAATTGAAATCTCATTATAGTGGTCACAAGTCTATCCAAATGTAATGCTGCTTCCATGATTTCATTTAACTTTGACTCCTGAACTTAAATGAATTACCAGAAAGAAATGTTTAAGTTATACAAATGTTATTGAAGAAAACATTGTGCTGAAATGCAGAAGAAAATAACAAAAACTTTGAAGATTTTGGTAACGGTAAAAAGGAATTAGAAAAAACATTTAAATAATCTCCAAAAAGGAAAGCATATTTTAGTTGACCAGAAATTTTAATCCAAATACATCTACACATTTTTTCAGACATACATATTGATAATTTATAACAGACTTACTCTTCAAACTTGCTGTTAAAACACAGGATACTGAGATTAAGAGAAGAAACACAAAATAGTTAAAGGTTATTACTTGATACAAATCAAATGCCTATCATTATAGGTACATAAGAAAACTAATCTCAATGCATATGAAAACTAAGTTTTCTATCTTCTGGATTTAGACCAAACTTATGAAGCATTCTGAAAGGTTTGAAAGATATTGATAAGCTTTAGCTTGTACTGTGACACTAAGAAAGTGATGAAGACTCATGGCCTGGAGATCCACATTTTGTTGCCATCCTAGAACAGGAACCATCTTTGAACTACTCAGTTCACATTATTTGCCACATCTTGCTGCAGGCCAGTGGGCAACTCAGTGTTGGACAACATGCCTTGTCCTCAAAACAACTGTTAGACTCAAGCATAAAGTCTGGCAACTTAGCATTTCCTAATGTCAGACACCTACAGATTCAGAGAAACTTCAGAAAATAGATGTAGAAGTTTCTCCCATTACAATTAAGAGCTATGAGCCATAGTTTCTCCATCAATTCAACCTTTTTTTTTTTTTCCAGTGAAAAGAGGATAACTGCATCTACACTATTCTGTCCCCACTAAAACATACACGACTCAGTACCATGATACATTCTTTGCTTACCAAATACAAAGCTATGGTTCTCTTTGATGAGGCAAATACTAATTTCACAGAACCAGTGATTCCTGACAGACTTGTTATGACCAATAAGTGTGTTTATCAGTAAGCTACATGACTGCTATGACTGTTAATATGTGAGTAAAAGCTTTTGTCTAACTGGGGAAAAGATTTCAGCAGCAAATTAATCACTTTTATTCACAGAAATATTTTCAGAGTTTGAACTTTCATGTGACCAAGTCCCAGGGTTGGATTAAATGAATCTGACATAGTTGTTTTCAGAGAAGTTTGTTTCCCAGCTGCAATTTCTTTTGAAGATATTTCGTCCACTAATAATGACAGCCATACTGTACAAAGGCTAATAATTCTTTTTTTTTAATAAAAAACTACTGTGTAGCTCATCTGCTTTACCACTTTAAAGTGAACCTTATTCACTTTAAAGTCTAAGGTTCAAATTATTCCTTAGAATGTGGAATGGAAAAAATGGAGATGGCAAAAAAAAGTTAATTTTCAAGAAACCAAACTAATGTTCCATAAATGCAGGGGATCATGCAGATAAGGCCACGGAATCCATGATCTCAACACGGAAAAGAATATCTGAAACACTTCACACCTGTGGACAGGAAGCCTTTTATATTCTTAGTGAAATCTTATAGTCAAATAGACCTGCTGTTAAATGGAGTAATTTCTACTACAAGCAAGGTCCTAATCAATCTTCAGTATGTGTGCCTGGTGATGGAGAGAGACTCTTGGCTGACCCCAGCTGCCACCCCTGGGAACAGAGGTGCACACCCCAGCTGGTGAGGTTCTTTCCAAGCTGAATATGGGATCCAACAGCAGCCAGCCCATCTCCATGGCACCCTGACAGAAAGTTTCATGGAGTCAGGATCAAAGGTGGCAGAGATACACATGCACATCTCTTGTGCAAAGCAGAGCATGTCTTGAACAAGAAAGATCAGAGACCTGATTCTGAGGTTCCTACATTGCAAACTGCTATCCACCAGACTATGTTTTCTTCAAAACAAATATTACAATCTGTTTGACAGATGTGTTGAGAGTGCTTAAAACTTTTCAAGCAGTAATAACACAAGCAATTTCTTGGGTAGTTAAATCTGACATAGTAAACCCAGAATTTTTGGCTCAATACCTCCCATATTCTGAAAGCCTTAAATTTCTGAAGGAAGCCAAAATGACTTTAGAAGTAGATGTTTGAAACTAAGTCTGAATAGTTTTTTTCTTATGTGGGAAGTATGTGGTGCTCAAAGCAGGCCCACATCTGGATCTATCAGGCATTATTTTGATTATGAATGTCAGCAGGAATGAGGAAGCATCCCACAAATGTGGATAAAAGAGGTTTCCAAGGAGAGGGAAGTTATCTTAGGACCTACCCCAAGGTGATCAATGTAACCATAGAGTAAGGTTTAGTCAGAATAAGATCATAAGTGGCATAAGAATGAAGAAAAATCAGTAAAACTGAATGTAGTCAAAGCTTTTTAAAAGGATTTTCAAACATGTTAAGGAGGAAAATTCTAATTGTGATGGGATACTTCCAGGAGCAACGAGCTCGTTCCATAGAAATAAGACTCATATGACCTTTCTTGTGAAGTCATTCATCCAGTATAAAATGCTTCAATGAGAGTTTTTTCACCCTGCACTAAAGTATTCAAACAGTAGCAAGAATCAGAATTACTGAACTTCAATGTGAGAAATCTGTTATTTGTGGAGTAGTAAGGAAAGTTGTTTCTGCAATTACATTCATTGCAGTCCTGCAATCCTGGTAAGGTCATGGCCTAAAAATCCCAGTATCTTTAACGTAGAATCCTGAACATGTATTTACTCTAGAGTAATCTAATGTTTTATAACTGCAGTCAATCTACAATGCATTCTTTGAAATTTAGTGATTTTAGCAGTATAATGTAAATTGTTAACTTTTCAGGTTTTGCTAAATTGTTTAAGATTAATTAATAAATAGCAACTGTTACTGAATAACGAAGAAAGCAATGTAACACTTCCTTTTAAAAGCCTTTTTTCCCAAAATCCTAACATCAGTGAGTTTTCTGAACAAATAAGGATGTTTAAGAAGCAGAATGGTGTTAAATTCAGTTGCACTGGGAGTTAGAAGATGAGAGAAAACACTGAAAAATAAGAAAAGAGAAAAAAGTAGAAGAAAAACAAATTAATTACTGTTTCTAAAAGTCTCAAACAGAATTATAAAAGCTAGAAAATCTGAAGAAAGCAATTGACAGCTGGTGGTGCTTATTTAACCACTCACTACACCACTATATTGCCATCACCTATTGTTATGATCAATGGTATATTATTATAGATCTGCTCAGCAACTGGGTGTTCTTGGAACATTTAGCATTAGACAGGCTGTTAATTTAAAAATCCCCCAGACTGTTGGGTTTGGGTTTTTTTATCATAGCATAGCAACCAGTTATCCAGAGTTGACTTCATGCTATATTGATGGTTCTTTCATTTCTGCTTATAAATAATGTGCGTTTCTTTGATCACTGGAAACTGTTGGGTACTTTAAAATTTGTGACAAGCTTTAAATACCTAACAGCTTCTGCACCTTGTCTTATTTTGTTCCTGTCACTGTTACTATACACATACTGCATTAAGTGGCATACCTTACTCAACTGATCAGAGGACAAGTGTTGAAATGCACTTGCCTTTTAATAATACCCATTTGAACTGTAGAAATCACATTCAGATTTCGATGCAATAACACAAAGATTTATGAAAATCTGAATATATGGAACTCAATCAACATTACATTCAGTTATATTTGGCTCACGTTAGGAAAGCAGAAAAGAAGAAAAAGCAAAAGGAATCTCTACAGTCATTATCACTTGCTTTTGTCCCCTGGCCTAGCTTAGAGACACTCTAGCTCAGTGACTAAGTCTTTACTCTGCCTTCCCATCTCTCCTTTTCTCTTATACCAAGTGTAAGGAGATGAAGAGAATGGAACTGGCTACCCAAGCTTTTGTGGCAGTAGGAAGAAGCTTAAGGTGAACTTTAATACATTTCTTAGAGCATAAATGCCAGAGAAAAGGAATGAGCCCATGCCCTGAACAAAGCAGCTCCTTTCTTTGCAGAGCTAGTAGACAAAACACATGATACCTCTGTCATGGAGAGAATTGGCTTACTATGTACAAATAAAAATGTACCCTTTCCAGAAGCCCATACACATTCTTGATCTTTACAAATCAAGTCCTGTTTGAAATTGCTACTTTATAGAATAAGGAAAGGAGTTAGTATCCCATTTCACATCTTAAGAGTTCTCTCAGTTTGTAAAGGATTCCATGTGTTTCTTCAATCATCAGAATGGTTTTACACATCATGAATTGAGGTTATAGGGGACAAAAGAATAGATGCCATTTATGTCATTGCTTCTTTGAACTGCTAGGAAAAGCAAACCTTCTCTCCTTTCAAAACAAAATAGAAACTAAAATAGTTACTCATTATTTAACTATCATTGATATCAGCCAGCAATTTAGGAGATAAATGTTCAACCATAAATTTCAGGTCTGTTTCCACCTCCTCTCCCCTCCCCATCCTGCAATAAGATATATGCCCCTTACAGCTTTAACCTTGAGATGAAGGCAATTGTTAGTACAGTGCTGTGTCCAGTACTGGGCTCCTCTGTTCAAGAGAGACAAAGAGCTACTGGATGGGATCGGGTGGAGGGCTATGAAGAGAATTAGGGTACAGGAGCATCCCCCTTATGTGGAAAGTCTGAGAGAGCTGGGCCTGTTTATCCTGGAGAAGAGAAGACTGAGAGGGGATCTTAGCAATGCATACAAAGAGGATGGGGCCAGGCTCTTTCCAGTGGTGCCCAGTGACAGGACAAGGGGCAACGGGCACAAACTGCAACACAGGAAGCTCCACCTGAATATGAGGAAAAACTTCTTTGAGGGTGACAGAGCACTGGAACAGGCTGCCCAGAGAGGGTGTGGAGTCTCCTTCTCTGGAGACATTCAAAACCCATCTGGACACAATCCTGTGCAACCTGCTGTAGGAGAACCTTCTTTAGCAGGGGGTTGGACTAGATAATCTCCAGAGGTCCCTTCCAGCCCTGATTGTTCTGTGATTAGTAATTACTATCTGCTTCCAGTAGAATTATATCCTCTGACTTTTCACAGTAGGCCTGGTGCCCCTCTCTATTACCACTTCAGCATCACTGATCGAATACCCCTGCTTATGTGTTTTTCACATAAAACAGAACTTGAGAATTAGGGCTGACATGTCTGAAAGGCTTACAATAAAATGAAAGTCTAACAAAAACCACACCTTGATAAGCAGTCATTATCACTGTTTCATCTGTGAGAAGAGTAGACTTCTATCAGGTGCAGTACACAGCTTTTAGTTCCATACTTTGGTCTGAACTACCCCACAGGAAAATTAATGTACAGGTTTCAACAGCCCATCAATCTCACTCTATGGGAGCTTTGTCTTGAACTGGGTAAGGCAAGCCCAACACTACCTGCAAACATCAATGAGTAAGAGAATAATGCCAAATAAACAGAACTTCAAAAGTAAAATGCGATGAGTTTTTAATAAATTCACCCAGATTCCAAATTGCAGTTTATTTTGACAAAGGTGGAAATAATTACCTGCTTAATTAGCTTCACTTGAAACAGCCTTAGTAAGGTGTTCTGATACTATTGTGAGCAGTCTTGTATAAGTATTTAGAGAGACATATTTAAATATTTATTTATTGGAATGTAACGCTATCATCTGTTAATGTAATGTCATAAAGTGGTAAACAGAACATCAGAAACATATTTATTATTATAATAGCACAGCAGTAACTAGTAACTTTTTCAGTATCCTCCAGTAGCACATTCAACACATAGGCAGAGCAAACCTAAGTTTCGTTCTTCTTAATGCTACTACACCTCACCTGAAAAGGGTAAAAGTATCCTAATCAGTAATCAGCTGATTTGCAAATTAGGCTCTGCCAAAAAGTATTTTTTCACTAGTACTTAAGTACACTGTGAGAGAATCATCTATTTAAATTCCTGTTCTGCTCCTATTTTGTGCTCTCACCTGTTTTGGCCCTTGCATACTCCATGAAATAAATACCAAATTACTACAAACCAGCTCTAAAAAAGCCCATATGCACCTTGGAAAACAAAACTAAAAGAGTACCCCAAACGCTCTTCGCAAGGTGAAGACTGCCCCAAAACTTCACACAGAGGCCATGGCAAGGTATGAAACAGAGTGTCAGTGGTAGAAAGAGCGCTTAAAAAAAAGCCTGAGTACCAACTTTATATTTTTGTCTAGCAGAACTACAATTTTTGGTGCCAGGAACAAGGTCATAAATATAACGTTAAGTCATTTGTCATTTGTATGACAAAATAGTGTGGGCCATTCCAATCAGAGATAGGTCTGAACAGCATTCAGAAAGCACAGGCTTGTCCAGTAGTTGTTTATGAGTTCTTATGATAGTTTTCATCCAGGGACAGATGTACAAATCATGAAAGGCTGAATTGCTTAATTCATCATCAACCTTAAGGGCCTTTCAAAATTTGTATTACCCTCCAGTTATGGACTTTAGCATAAAGATGTCTTTGAACTTGCCTTATATTATTTTTTCTCCAATTATTAGTCTGGAAGCAAAGAACCACAATTCACTTACTTTATCATCCAGTATGGATACACTGCAGGTAAAATACAAGCTGCAATAAGCATATAAATTATGGAAAGGCTTGAAGTCCAAACATGCACACATAGGAGACTGATTCTGTGCCATATATTCAGAAAAAGCTCCACTTGTGTTAGCTTCTGTTTTGTCTGAGCAAGAATGGAAGGAACAGCTTGTATATATCATAAATTCAGCCCCACAATGGTATTTTATTGAACAGTCTTTCTTCATCTTTCTCATACCCTATGTATACTGTAACAAGAACATAGTAATCAGAAAGAAAAGAAAAAGCATTGATGCAGAGTATATTATATGACCCACTGTGTGTAATTGAATAGTCGTGCCTTTAAAAGCCAAAGAAACTCAGACAAGTGTCTATAAACATTTAGTTTATGTTTTTGTTTCAGTTAAAATGATGTACATTGTGATTGCACATTTGGCTGTCCTAATTAATAGTGCTTCAGTAAACAGTTTCAGAAAAGGTTGTTTCGTTTCTCTCTCACTGGTACTTTTTGTAAAAAGGTACAATCTTGCAATAGAATCAGGACAGCAAAAGGACAAAAAAAAGTAGGGTACATAAGAGGTTGTCTTCAAGCAAAGTCTGAAAAACATACAATGGCAAGTCAGATTTGCATGGCTCCAATTGTGCAGAGAAGTATTCAGGTGAGATCAGGAACAGCCCAGTATATTTTCTAGATTTTAACACTACTGTAATATATATTCCTATTATAAAATTTCCTACAGGCAATGGAAGCAGTGATAATGATAGTAATTTTGTATCCCAAGTGAGTAGCAGCAACTGCCCTTCTGGAGTCTATTTTTTGTTTTTGTCACAAGAACTCTAATGAAAAGGCTTTGCTTTAAACTGCTGACATTTTTAGCTAAAATCTATTGTGATCAAATGCCAGAAAGAGCTGAGACTCAAAAGAATCATTACAGTAAGATTATTACCATCTGATTCAAAGGCATCTACTTGTAGCCTAGTTATTAGTCCATCTGTTCTACTCTTATTTATTGAGACAGGGAAATATATTCCAATTCTAATTCACACGTAGAGCCTACTGCCTTAAAAAAAAAAAATGTTCCACAAAATGCAAGTATGGCTTAAATATCAGGAAAGGAATTAATTTGTGAAGAGACAGAGGAATGAAAAGGGTTTGGGAAATTTCCGTCACTTTGCTTAGTAAATGCAGGAAGGCATAGCTGAATATGATATGTTCAAGTGCCCAACCAGTCCACAGGAATGTTGCAGCGTAAAAAAAAACCCAAACCTGCAGTTGATGAATGAGATATAGAAAGCCAATGTTTTTAACCAGCTGCTTTTCAAGCATTAGAGGCTTTCAAAGAAACCTGTACCACTGAAGTTGTTTTAAGTACAACTCTCTGTGGTGACGGTCTCATCACCTTTTGAGAGCCCATCATTTTTCTGACCAAAATTATTACAAACATACAAAGTGGAAAGACCATTCATTTGGAATTTACTCTACGTGATCTCTGAAGCCTACACAGGTTGTGAAGGAAGGCACAATAAAACCTGTAGTAAACAGCACAGAAGGCAACTTCTCTCAGTAACTGCCTAAAAGAATCCCCAAGGTTTCTATTACAGTTTTCCCTGACCTTTAGCTAAAGGCCCCTTCTATTGATTGATTTCTTTTGCTGGTCCCTTCCCTGGGTGGTTGTAGTAGATGAATGGACTTAATTTTACAGCAGTTGTGCATGATGGAAGTCAGTAGGGTTGAAAGCAAAGATATTGAGCTATCTATGCTCATATGCAAATAATTATGAACTAATCTGCTATCTACAGTATTTTACTTGTGTAGCATCACATTTTGCAGACCTATAAAGAACTAAGTCAACTAAAGTCAACTAAATTGCTTTGCTGTTTTTTAGTTTAATCACATTATAATTTTTATACTATACCTTTCTGAGCTCTTGGGGCTGGACCTAAATTATTTCAATATGTGTGTTATTTTTAAAAGTTTGACTATTAATTTCTGGTCCATCACTGAATCCTCTGATGACAGTGTACTCAGCTCATATTTGAAAAAAGGACAAGTGTCACTTCAGTGTTTCTGGCAGAACTGCAGAGGATAATGTCTCTTCTCCACAGGGCTTGTCCATCTGCTCCCAGTGTGACCAGAGAACTCTGCGAAAAGACTGCTGAGCTTTCTTGGGAAAGCCAGCCTCATAGCTACAGGAATATGACACATGATGCTAAAATTCGTCAAGATTCCTGACAATACATGCTGAAGGAATAGCTGTGCTGCAGGATCCACCAGTATGCTAGGCTCATGTGCAGGTGTACACGTTTGTGTATGCACAAAAAGCACGTCAGAGTATTTTTAATGGAAATCTGCACATAATTCAGATGTTTGTATTAATATAAACAGAAAAACTATAACTGGAAGTTGAGGATATCTCTGATATACATCCTGTATTTTCTGAGCTGTTCTACAGATGGCTTTGTGTTTTGGGGAGGGAACTCCAAATCATTTAACTGTCACAGAGCACCACAGTGCTTCAAAGGCAGCATATTTAGCTCAGGGCTTCCAGCTCTCCACATACATCTCTCATCCATTCCTGGCAATGGTAAGCACAGCACAGGTGGAGCAGTTTCCATTGCTTTAGCCATCACTTGCACAAAGATATTCTGTGGCATTATACTACAGTTCCAGTTCAAGGGCAGTTTCTACTCCTCAGAACGTTCTTAGAAGAGGGTCTTTTTTCCATGATATTTCAATAAACACAGGATGGCTGTGAGTAGCCGGTGATCTGGGAGCAGGTCCAAGGAATCTGGAAGCGACTAGAAGTCAGAGCTTCCCATGAAAAGAAGCCAGTCATTACAGAGATGTCCAAGAAGCCTTTTCTTGTCATGACTTGCCATATCATGGCATTCAGGTTAAGAGATCACAGCAGTCCAGGAGCAAGTAAATGGCTTTTTCTTGGACCATGTTAAAGTGGAAAAAACCCAAATGAAATCATAATTAATTACTGAAAGGCTTCATTAAAACTTTTGTGAAGGGAGAATGTCCTCAAAGGGCTCATTAGGCTTTCTCTGAATCACAGCTGTGAAACCAGCATATTATTGACAGAAATAAAGAAAAATACAACAGAACTGAACACCCAATTAATGCTGTGAATAAAATAATTCTCTTCTCCTACGGGGATCTTTCAAAAAAGATTATCCTTCAGAAACCTTTTTAAAATTATAAATATATATATAACATACACAGACACATCTAAGGCTTATATATTACAGTGTAAGAAGAACATATAAATTTTCTTTCTTCCATGTATATATATATGTACAGGACTGGAGATAAGTCAAGGGAGTTAGACTGCTGAGTGAGTCTTAAAGCATCCAGGGGGCTGAAATGAATAAGTTCAGAACCTTCTAAAAGGTCCTGGCTAAATCACTTTAAATTGTAAAATTATTCTGCAAGTATTTCAAATGAAAGGTTTCAGTATGTGTTGTACTTTTGCTGTAACTAAAGAGAACAAAATCTATCCCCACACCTCACCCCACCCCCTA
Source organism: Falco naumanni (assembly GCF_017639655.2). Classification (NCBI taxonomy): domain Eukaryota; kingdom Metazoa; phylum Chordata; class Aves; order Falconiformes; family Falconidae; genus Falco; species Falco naumanni. The sequence goes on from NC_054054.1 coordinate 63,053,240, forward strand.
GCCCCACTCCTGGAATGCTGGTATTTCTATTTTTCATGTAGAACAAGCAAAAATATTGTGATTAATATAAAAATAAAAAACAACAGAAGAACCCGGGGGATGGAGAGAGAGGGGGGGCGGGGCGTGCAAAGGGAGGAGGGAGCACGTTTGAAAACAAGCCAAGAATTCCCAAGCCTCCAGCCCTTTCCCCTCTTCTTTCTGGCAAGCTTTCATCTGTGCTGTTCCTCTCTTTCCATTCTTGGCTGTTTAGTCTGGTTGAACATAGCTTGTCTGCTCCGATTCATTCTTGATATTCATTGTTCTTTTCTTACTTCATTACCTTCTTTAGAATTAATTTTTCCCTAAACAGCAACAAGGTATCAAGAGACAGCAGCAAGCTCAGGAAGAAAAGAGCTTATTGAGTAACTCACAGCAGGGAGTCAGCAGCCAGGTCGCCATGCTTATGTAGCCCTATAAAATGGAGTATGGCTGAATACAACTGGGGATGAAAAAGGACATGCACAAAACAAGATAGGTCAGGAATAAAAATCCTTGCAATCCAAAAGGTCTCCTTTTGTACTCAACTTCAGCCACTCTTGGCAGGCATTGCAAGGGCGCCAGGCTTTCAGTTCAGTTAAGACTTGACATTCTCTTGGTAATTTCAAGCTTACTGTGCCCTTGAAAAAGTTTGGAACTTAAGCATGGAAAAGTCTCACAAGCTAATCCAGTAGCAAGCAGGAAAACTAGCTAAAACTCTGCAGTTATAATGATTATAATATTGGGCTGCCTCAGTGAACTCTGGAGATGGAGACACAGAAAAAAAGGCAGAGTACAGGAATATTGCACCAGATTGCTCTTCTATTTACTGAAACCAAGACGTTAGTAAATCAGAAACACAAAGTTAATTTTTACTTGGACAAGATTATCTCCTACTGATTGCAACATAAAACAGTCACATTGTTTTATAGCTCAGGTGATCACAGAAAAGCATGAGAAACAGCAGTTGTAGTAAAGAATATGCTTTTAGGAAAGAGTCACATAGCTGTAACACATTATGATGAGAAGAAAGTAAAAACAAAATCCTAAAGGTATTATTCATAGTCTTAACTAAAATCTCAAATTTAACTCAGGAAAATCAGTTACAGAAATTATGCCACCTCCAGTTCTGGCTCTGAGGACATATGAATTGTACCAAAAAATAATTGTTAAAGCAAACCTGTATCATAAAAAATAGTAACAAAGTGGTCACTACCACATTGTTCAATGAAGCAATTTTGTAAAGAAATGGAGGAAAAGTTGTGTGTTACTTGTGGAGTGTGGTAGCATCTTAGATAGGAATTATGTTCAACAAGTTTGTGTCATATTGTATGTGATGGCATAAAAATTGTGGTATATATTGATGGTGCTTGTAGATCAACATTAATCCTATTTAAAACATTCTTTTAAACTCTCTATGCTTGCCTTCTCCCAGTTTTACATCCTCTTCAGCCTTTTAAAATGCTTTTTTATTGGGCACCTAGCTCAATTACGCACTTTTTGAATAAAAATAAATAATATTTACTAAAAAGATATCTATATTATTGCAGGTACCTTCATAAGAATTAAACTATGCTATACTGTTTCAAGTTGATTCATAGAGCCAACTCAAGAAATACAATAGCTTTATCTGTGATTAAAATTGAGTATAAAATCTAATTATCTCACCTGAAGGGTGAAAAAAAAAAGTAAGACAATACCTTCCATCTGTAGACTTTTAATTCCCTAATTAAAAAATAGAAGGGCTTTCTAATTTAATCATCAAATGGTACAAGGAAAACAAGACTTGATAGCTCTGATAATTAACTCTTCATAACTCATTGCTACCAGGCAAAACTAACAATACATTAGAAAATGTCTTTTGTCATTGTAGGACCAGTAATAAAACAGCATAAAAACTTAGAAAGCATTATATCATGGCCCAGTGTCAGCGGGTTGACTTCAGCTGCTTGGGAGAACTACATTTTAACTTCATTGTTGAAAGGTGTCAGAATCTGACCACAAGAAAAGCCACCCAGAACTCTCTTGCATCAAATTCAATTCAAGGATCTGGTTCTCAACAGTGTTGTAAGAGTCAGTTCTACAGCTAGCAGTTGGAGATCCAGGGTAAACTCGTAGCCCATCACTTCACTGAAGTTGTGCTGAAAAAATAATCATTTCAAACTGACTGTTTTCCTATCCTGCCTCCAGATCTGGAAATAATAAGCAACTCTCACTTCTGCAAAAGAAGAGATATTTAAATTGTGTGCATGTGCAGGCATATTTGTATGTCAAATTGGTCTTACAGGGTTCTCATATTTCCCAAAAACATGTTGTTAAGTTCATCTCTCATGTCCTGTATACACTTGAGTGTCTGTGATAGTTGCTTGTTTACACACAGCAGAGATAAAATAAGCAGAAGAAACCTTTTTACTCCCACACAAAAACATGAAGACAAGTTTGCTTATTGTGTCATTCTCTAGTATCAAAAAGAACGGTAAACATCTTTACCAGTTGCTGCATCAAGGAAATCTGACCCTGACAGAAGAGTATTGGTAAGGATAAAATACTTTTTGGCCCCTTTCCCTCCATCATGATCTCATACATATCACATCAGCTGCTCCAACAGGAGGACGTGCAACGAGGTCAAGCCTCCACTAAGCTGAAAGGGGATTTTCAGCAACTACCTGTGACCTTCCCTAACCATAAAACAACTGGTATTCCCCTGATCCCAGCCTTTAATCAGATGAAAACTACTGTCAGTACCATCTCTGTGCCCCAACTCTTCCCTTGTTTCTCTAGATGATTAGAAAATTATAACATCTGCATGTCCAAAACAGCAAATATAAGTATGCACTGCGATGCGTACTACCAGCTATAGCCATGCAAAAACCTACCAACTTCAGGCACCAATTAAAGAAATCATCACAACGCACAGGGGCTGAAAGTGTGGTGGATTTGGGCACACAGTCAGGCAGACAGTTCCAGTGGAGTATGGAATCAATAGATAAACAGGTTTTATGTAAGAATGGGAGACATTTATGGATAATGTATATATAATGCACAGAAACTTAAGCTATTTGTTGTTAAGACTATTGGGACCTGTATTAAAATCTGAACATATTCTTTAAAACAATAGTGAGAAAATATAGGCTGCCACACCTACTCTGTAAATAAAATCTAGTCTCCATGGATCTCAGTCTAGTACTTTACAAAATAGAACAGTAGAACAACAATATTCCATGAACTATATACACTTACTCTGCTAGAATAATTATCAATCTAATTCCTAAGTAGATGTCATTAAGACAGCTGTTTTGAAAAATGGTGCAGTTAACTCTTATGTTATTTTGAAGTGTTTTGGCTTAGGTTTCTCCAGTTGAAAGGGTTTAGGAAAAGCATAACTTGTTAAATAAATAATGCCATTCCAGGCTTTTTTGGTGACACATTTTTTCAGTAGAGATTGCTCCCCAGCTGGTCCAGGGCCGTACCATCCCAAAGGCATGCCCAGCATTGGAGGGGACCTGGCCAACCCCAGTCCCTTTCAGCAGCCCCACTCTGCTCACCCCAGCTGAGTACTGCATTTAAAAAAAAAAAAAAAAAAAAAAGAGAGAGACACTAATTTTCAAACTGAGAAATCATTAGACTAAATAGCAAGCTGCCTATCACCATCACAGGAGTAGTGTAACACTAAAGGAAGAAGAGGTAGATGGTAGATGGAGAAATATGCAAATACAGCATTTCAAAATGGTATAGAGAAAACGGAGCACCTCCACTGCCGAGGCTGGAACTGGTATAATCACTAAATGTGCAGATGAAGATATTAGCCATCTTCCTGATAGATATCTGACAGAAAATGATAGTCAACAGAAGAATGCCATATTAACTGTAAAATTAATTCAATAATTATCTATTTAAAGGGCAGACATCCTTTTGATTCCCAAGTGATCCCAGCTCTTCTTCTTCTAGACTACTATTTCTAATTGCCAGATTGGACTAGATTTTGAAAAAGAAGTGGAAATATTTTGGAAGAATTTTGTTTTGTTTCTAATGAAAACATTCCATGGTACTTTCTCAGATTTTCTGCGTAGCTCTTTCTCTGTATAACTGTTCTTCCATTAAGGACATTATTCCATATTCGTGATTCTTGAACCAAGCTAATATACTTACATCGCTTCTGTTCTGGAGTAGGGTCTTCGAATGAAATTCCCTTGGCGAGTTTGCTTCTCCTTGCAACCCTGTCTTTGTACATACAGAAAGTTCCAGTTACCTCATTTTATTAGCAGAAAATAAAACACTAGAACTAAATAACCTTTCTGTTTTCTCAGAAGTGAACATCTGAGTTGTTTCATGTGAGTTATGACAGTCATAATTTTTGACATGGCTATTTTAAATTATATAATAATGAACACTGGGATTTTTTAATGATTAATTAACTTTTCAAATAAAAAAAATCAAACTGAGTTGTGAGTAGAGCAATAAGAAATAAAATTCAAAATTCTCAAGTGAACAAGAGCTAAGTGGAGCACTTAAACAATGCATTTAGCTCAGTAAGACTTCAAGGTCAAATTAATATATATTTTTCCTTATATATATTTTAGAAGGAATAAAAAGCATATTTACTTAAAAAGGTACATTGTTCATAAGCAAGAATATAAAAGAGTGTGATTCAAGATGAGACATGCAACTCAAAAAAAACCCAAATGCAAAGGCATTAAACTATGTTGACCAAGATTATTTTCTTTTCCTCAAAACCTTCTTTCTGTCTAAATGAGCTTTAATTTTGAGTATGGTCAGTTCCCAGTTTTAGCTGAACATGGTGAAAATTTGTAACGTGTCAATACACTAAAACTATGTAAAGCAACAGACCTGATGAAGAAGCTCTGAGTAGTGACCGTGAAGGAAAAGAACTTATATGCTATAAGCCTTCAGTCTGTAGAAACGGATAAAGGCTTTTATTGTGATCAGCAGTCAGAATTATGCATAAGACAGGACGGGGGAAACAGAAGACATCAACTACTCAGCTGTCAGGGAAGGAAACTTGGACAGCAAAATTACTTTTTTCAAGTTTTTGTAAACCCTGATCTGATTTATTACAGAATAAAATTAGAGAATGTATCTACAGGAAGATCATTTGAGATTTAATTCCTAACTGGTAAAATGAAATGAGTTAAATATCTGGAAGAAAGATGATTTAGGAGACTGGCATAAATAAATAACTCCTTTAGACAGGAGAGAATAATACCAGCAAAACAATAATCATTGAACTTGGGCAGGCAGATTTTGACAAACTAAAAAACTGGGAGTCCAGCTTGGGGAGGTATAGGATAAAAAGCAGGCAATTCTTTAGCAAAACATGATTTGGGAAACAACTGACAGTCATCCCACTGTGGAGGGCAGATAAGCATATTAGGAAATGAGCTAAACAATTAGCTTTTTTTGGACCTCAAACTCAAGTAAGAAGTTAGCAGAAACTGGAAGCTAGGTCAGATCACTAAGTATGGAGACAGAAGTAGGTATGGACAAAATCAGAAAAAAGAACACAAGAGACGTAACTAACTAGAGATGTGAAGAGCCAAATTCTTTTGTAGTAACATCGGTAGCATGAGGTAGTATATGGAAAATGTTGTTTTGAGCAGAAAGGATAACTTTTTTGTGGTGTTTTATACTGAAAATATCAGGTTTGATGAAATTACTTAAATAATACCAGGGAAAAAAGAGCAAAATCTTGTCCTTGGATGAGGAAGGAATAAATA